>NW_009925291.1:37406-44399 GCF_000696875.1 Nestor notabilis | reverse complement strand
CAGTGGCCGAGCAACTTCATTCGCCAGCTAATTCAGTTGCATAAACATAGACAGCCAATGCCATCTGAAACATCCTTACATCTTCTAACAGCCATGCATGGCTGACAGACTGGACTGGCAAGACATACATCGCTCGTAGGCCTTGCACCATATCTTCTAGCACAGGCAGATATAGCATTTCAGATGGCACTAGATGTTTGTGTTTAGGCAACTGATTCCATCCTTGACTCCTGAAATTGTCTCCTAACAACTGTAAACTACTGGAAAGCTACTGGGTCCCAAGCCACAGATCTTTCAACAGCCAGTTCGTTTCTCTCATCTGAGGTCCTTGCATACCCACATGTAAGACATTTTGTTATTTTACTGTGATATTATGGGACTAACATTACTGACCCAGCTAAAGTCCTGGTTTGCTCTCTATGACCTTTCCTTGTAAAATAACTGCCAAGATACACCCCTGACTAAGCAAAATGATATAATATAACCTATCCTTTACCCAGTAATATCCATAATTGACAGGTATGAATCTGTTGAACTTTATTCACATGAGTTTAATTAAACCATTTCCTTCCTGTCTTAACAGTTGGCAGAGTATGAGCCTAAATGGCTAGGTCTTTATGCTCCCCTGTGGTACCTTCCTTCCTCATTCACAGGATTGCATGATGAAGTTACCATGAAAAGTAATCCATCATATTTAAGGGGAACTAGATAGCTGAACAGCAGCAAGCACCTGATTCTTCATCGCTGGATGGTAGCAAAAGCCAGGTACTTTTTCAACAGTTGACACTGTTTTCTTGCTCCCCACAGCAATTCTGGGGCATTATACTTGCTCCTGCCCTTTGCAGGAGTAATTACCTTCAAGCACTGCTGCTTGTGTGTTGCACTTCCTGCCTGCTGCCCCATTTCATACATGAAAGCCTTAATTTGGCACTTTAAGCATTCATATATCACTTTACATCTTCAAAGTGTACATGAGTTAATTAAATTACATGCCTAGGAGATAACAAAGAACGAGATAGAAAGGCATTTTAAGCACATAGACAGACTCAAGTTCTAGCACAACAAGAATAAATTAATAATGGCCTTTTATAATGACTGAATTGCATAGCTTTGTTTTTCTTGCAAGCTATAAGCCAAATAAAACTATTACGAATGCAAATGTAACAGCTTTCATGTCCAAAGTCTGATGGACTTGCAGGCCTAAAAAAGAACCTATATGCCACTGGAAAAAATAAAAGGGAGTACCAAGCTCCCAAAGGAAGAAAAATATTTTAATTCAAGTCATGGGTTCCAAAGAAAATATTTTTTCATGTATAGAAAAGAGTTTTTTAGCACAGGTGGGTACACTTACCCCACATTAAAATACAAATGGAAAGGGCAGTATTTTCATGCATGCAGATATCTTTCTACAGTGTATTGCGGTCACTTTTGACCAGAAAGAGATTTAGAAAAGGTATAATCATCTCATGGCCACTGGCATGTCTCCTATTCAAATGCAAGCCCTCTAGCCTTCTCTTCATTACTACCTTGACAGGGCTTCACACACAAAGATTGGCTCCTGATGTTCTGGTTTTGAGCATGCCCAGCACAACTTAGCCTTGACCATGCTGAAGAGTTTTCTGACTACCTCCTTTCCCAGCTTTAAGAGGATCCACCAGCTCTACCAAGAACACTCCTTCAGGCTTAGGAGATTTTAATTCAATTTCTGCCCCTCTCTAAGAAAACCTGAACCTGTTCCAAGAATTGAATAGGATGGCAAGTTCATGTCAGCCTCTCAGAACATAGAAGTGTGATGGCATCTCTTTCTTCTCCTGCACTGCAGTTGTAAAGGCCTAAACTACTCTTAGTCCTTCAAAGATGTCAATGCTGTCACTATCACAGGGAGGATAAAGACTTAGGTGTCCTCCACCACAGGAAGCATCTCTGTGAGGCCCAGAGCAGTTTGTTAAATGCAAACAAGGCTTAAAAATTTTCTTTTTTTTTTTTTTTTTTGGTAGTAGCCAATACAATTGTACTATCTGAGTTTTCTAGTAACTATCTTTGACAGTATGCAGACAGCATGCTGGTTTTGGTGCAACCCCTGCTTAAAAGCCTTGCATAACATAGTTTAGTGTGTGGTGTCCCTGCTCATGGCAGGGGGGTTGGAACTAGATGATCTTAAGGTCCTTTCCAACCCTAACTATTCTATGATTCTATGATTGCACCTCTACACTGTCTACAGGGCCTAATGTGGGTGATGCAAATTCCACTGGGTGTATGAGTAGGTACAGGTTAGCTGAGTCAACATTCAACATTTAACCATTTTTATAACAAGGCAATGGCTTCATCTGAGATTTTTTACAAACCAATTATAAGCTATAATTCCTCTTTCTGATTTCTGCAAATAGGATTTTTTGTAGCTAAGACATCTGGTTATGCTAAGGTTGACCTATATAATTCATACATTGCCACTTGTGAGTAATACAACCACCCATATCTAGGTCATTAAAATTTTTCCAATACTCCACACTGTTCACTGTATAGAACTCCTTCATTCATATCAGAAAATTAGTTTTAACTCATGGGAAAACAGTCTGTTGTTAGTCTTTTTAAATTTATTCCATTATCCCCACAAAAATGGAAAACGAGGAGCTGAGAGATTATTCACAGTGATGTCCATATTCATTTCAGGTTGCAAAACTAATGTATGCCTCTGTGTGCGTGGGTGCATGTATCTATGTGTGTATGAAAGAGAGAGAAAAGGAAAGTAAAACCAAAAACTTCCACTTCTTCTCTTTCTTGCCTCTTTTTTACTTAGAAACATTTATTTGTTGCGTGAAGTCAAAAATGCATAATCCCTCCAGGATACCTGTGATTTCTCATCATCTTTTCCAGATTTTGAGTAGGAGGTCTAATATCTTTAAGATGAACTAATTGTAACTTTCTTTTTACCTTGAAAAGAAGTAGAAGCAGGAGATAAAAGGTAAAAAAAGGACAATGGCATGGGCTGAGCTATGTCATTCTTTCCTTGTACTGATCAATAGGTGAAGCTCGTTGTAGTATACTTCCAGCTTTGCCTTTGAAACACAGATCAAGCTGGGTCAATGAGACAATCCTTTTTGTATTAAACTTTCTTTCTTCTGTAGTCTTGTGAAAGGAGTCTTCTGCCGGATAACTACAACAGCACCTGCTTTCAAATGAGGCTTGCTCATAAGCAGTTCTTTGTGTCATTTTTTTGTGCTACTCACTGACTGCCATCAGCAACTTAACAAAAGCCGAATATTTTAAAACTTCTGATCCTAAGAGCTCTTACTAATGCCAGTTGTCCTTAGTCACACCAGAAGTCTTGCTGAAGTACTGGCGAAATTAAATAGCATTATGCGTATAAACGTATGAAGCACAAGAGAATGCAGCATGCCACAATCAGATCTTTTTTATTCAAGGAAATCTGTGTTTGGAGGAGACAATAAGACAGTTCAGAAATACAAAAATGTAATTCAGAAATATTTAATGAGCTAACACTTCATATTCAGTTTCAGAGCCAGGGGTTTAGAGGACAACATTTGCCATGGGAAGGGACATTTCTGTAGCAAAGTTCCTGAAAAAAGTAAAAAATTCTGCAATGCCCTTATTACAGATGGTCTGCACATGAACCATGTATCTGATATAATCAGGAAGTTCAATGCAGGTTTCACAGTTCACTTTTAATGTGCTTAATGCCAGTAATGAGCGTCCTCTTCCTCCAAGAGTGACATTGGCTGTAGCACACCAGAGACTCTTTCTGCGGGTGCAGCAAACACCATATACCTTTTTTGCTCTTCTGCATTGTGCTGATTGACACAACTGTCATTACCTATACTCAGTGACCTGGGTTTGTCTGAGTTAAAGGCATGAAGCTTTTTTATGTCTGTCTCCATTGGTAGTAGGGAGTCAGGTACAATCTCATTCAGGGGAACAGACTTACAGCTGAGGAAAATGATAACATGGGAGATCAAAATACCCAAATTGTTACAAAAGAGTCACAGAAAAAATTGAATTATATTTATATATTATCATATTTTTATATTAAGTAATCTCAGTCCTCTCCCTCCCCTAAAATTCTGTATAACCAATAGTGTATACAAACATCTGACTTTTGAGAACAGACCTGTTTGTGGGTTTCAAAGATGCATCATTCTTCAGCACCCTGAAATAGCTTTGTACTGATAAATCATATCTGGGTTAGTGTTCTAGAAGTGTTACTGTCATATCTAGATGTGTTACTGTCAGGTTCGTTACAGTGACACTGATTATGCATTTTCATCTAATATCTACTGAAAGAATCTACTAGAGGTTAAGAAAGAGTTTTCCCCAAGTGAATATCATAACCCCTTAAAAACCTACTAAAGTAAGCGTAATGCGATGAACTATATAGCTATACTTCCAAAACAAATTGGTCTTCTGTTTAGTAGTTCAGCTTAAGTTGTGGAAACATATTTTTGAGTGTATTCTATAATACTGAAATCCTCTTGAAGAAATTCAAAGTACAAATATTTTTCTCAGTTATAAAAAGCAGTACTCCAAATGCAGGAGTTAAAATTCTTTTTCAGAAGTAAGTCCTATCTAAGCCCTATAAAGAGTAGGTGACCTAGAGAAAGATCCAAACTTCACTGAGCCAGAAATAGAGTGCCACCTCTGCACCTCTTCATAAATGGCATTATTTGGGAGATGGGTAGATGGAGATCTGGCTCCCACTCCAAGATCTGCCTACACCTTCTATCAATTACCTGCTTAATTCAAACTCTTCTTATATGAAAAAATGGTCTGAGAACTGCAATAGTCAAGAACCTTTTGGGAACTCTCCAATAGCACCTTGATGAAATGAGAAACGAATATGACCAAACCATAATTATAAAAGATTGAGCTGGCAGAGTCCTAAATTTATGCGATAATTTAATTTTCATGCTAGGTTAAAATTTGTGAGGGTTAGTGTCGGACCCACATAAAGTTCACGAGTTTCCTCAAATATGTCTTAAACGAATCAATTTTAGCCCACAACTGCTATCAATAACTATGGGCTTTCATGCCCTTAGAAAATAATTAAAAGCTTTAAACTGACATTTCTGTGCTACAAGCAAATTATTATTTCAGGAACTAACATAATTACTTGACGTTTCAGCATCCTCATACTAAGGAACACCAAAACCAAAAAATGTAACCTCTTTTAAATGGGATCTCTGTATGTGTACCCTCAACTCCAGTTCTGCAATGGAGTTTTCAGTTTAGCACATTCTACATTTGCAATGTAAAGATATAATTTCCCAAATGGGGAACAAATTGGTCACAAAATACATTAGCTTTCCTAAAAACTCTAATAGCACCAACAGAGTCACTTGTCTATCTAGGACCCACACACAACTCAAGAAGGACAAGTCATACCCCCACTCTGATGTGTGAAAATTTATTGTGAAAGTTAATTATTTCTTGATTGAAGTGACATGTAAAGAGTTTAAGACTCTGTTCTAGATAAAATGGTACCTCAGATAGGACTTAGTTGCCTAGACATTGGCTGCCTTGTTTCTTGAAATGTCTTCTGTAACCAAGAAGGTAACAAGGAGCGAGCAGAGGTAACACAAGACCTGCCAGAGTTCCATGGCCATGGGGAGTGCAACAGGTGGCCATGAAATATCTGCAATGGTACTAGCTTTCTGTGTTTAGGCATTCAAATTGAGCCTGCATGCCCAGCTACCAAAGAAAAAGCATGTTGCCTAAAAAATTCTAATTTTTTAATTTATTTTTCAAAAACACAGCAATCTGACTCTGAAGTAAATGCATTTGGATTGAATTCTGTATTGCTGCCAAGAATAAGTATGGCCCCCATTATATTCTCCCTTCTCTGTGTGACTTGGTGCTGCTGTCTTTGCCTTGCTTCTTCTCTGGCTGCCAGGTTATTAATTTAGTGGCCTTGCAACACAATAGAATGCAACAAAAGCAGTGTAAAACACATCCTAACCCAAAATTTAATGCAACATCCAGAACTGTAATCTGTTCTTCATAATATATGTGGCATTCTCTTGTTCTCCCTTTTTTTTTCTTCTCATAATTGTGCTCATTAACTTCATGGTATAAGAATGTCAATTCTTCAAAAAATTCAGTCAGCAGAGACTTCATTCACATGTGTTTGTAAACAAAAATGCAGAAATACTGTAAGGTTTTAGTCAGTCTTGGCAATAAATACATATATATATATGTATTTATTTTGCTACACAGCAGAGGAACTATTGTGCAGTTTCCCTGTTTTGTGTTTTATTGGCTAGCATTACAAAAATTGATGAGCTGAAGAAACAAAGCTATTCTAAAGGCAGATTAACCAGGAATACTGGTGAAAGCATTGTCTGCTAAGATTCAAAGTGAAGTAAAGAAAAATGCTGTAATTACAAGTAACACAGTCCTTTGAGATTCCAGCAATGTTAAAAATCAAGTGATTACCATTTAACTGCTTTCAATCAACTTTGATGTAATAACTTAACATGAGGGACTCAGAAAAACAGCAGTTAAGAAAAGAAGAGAATTATGTGGATAATAACCCCTTCGTTACAGAAGTGATTTTTACGCTTGAGAGAGGATTGATTGACAGCCTCAAATGAAGTCCTCTGAGTAGCAGCAAAGAAAGTTTAGTGTGGCCAACACTAAAACAAATACTCTTTCTGCGTCATTAGTGCCTTAGATTAGGTTGCAAGGTTATCTGTAGGCAGGCTGGAAGCACAGGTTTACAGGGGGAAGTTCAATGGCATGTGAAAGTAGCCGAATTCTAAAGAGAGAGAGACAATAGTGGTGGTAGGGACATTAGCTTATTTGGAGGTTAAATGAAACAGGTTTAAAATGACCGTATATAACTAGCTATGGGTTTAATCAACCTTCATATCATTATTTTGCAGGACACTTGGAGTTCTGGTCCCTCAGATATATTAGTTTCAGGCTGTGGAGATTGCAAATTTCACCAAGTTGCCAAATACCTGAAGACATCGCAGAGCT
>NW_009925291.1:0-37375 GCF_000696875.1 Nestor notabilis | reverse complement strand
AGTCAGCTAATCTGATTGCAGGTATATGTCCTATATGTGATTTGATCTATATGCACGTAGTTAGCAAATGGAAAGAAAGATTTGATCATCACAACAATGAGAAAAAACAGAATATGATATTATTATTTTCCTGCTATTATTTATTATTAATGACTTGATTCCTCTCAGAGGGGTCGACATCAATGTCAGTTGCCAGTTCTTGGCACTTCTAAGGAAGAGGCCCATTATTAATTAATTATTATTATTGTATTACTGCACCAGCTGTGTGATAGGTGATTTACAGACATATTCAGGCAGGGTCCCTGCATGAAATGTTTAAAACCTAAAACATGAAAATTACAAACAGCATTATAGACAAACGAGCGTGGGAGAGACAAAATGACAGCAGGGATAATGTTTATTGCAGGGTCACTGAGCAAAACCCTGGCCTCAGGGGAGTCTATGGGAACTTTGCTGTTGAGTCCACAGGCTCAGGAGTTTGCTGCTTAGTTTTGCTTCACATAGAGCTTTCTTCTTACTCATTCAGGGGGAGAGATGAGAGGTTGAAGTCTACCTTCAGATGCCATTGCCATATCAGCTCAGTTACAGGTCAGTGAAATGAGATGCAATATCAAGGTACCTGGGTCCCAGGCATAAAGTTTTACAGAAATTAACTTTCAGAAGGATGTCAAGTTGAGCATGAAGAAGTAGTTGTAAGGTAATTAGTGGAATACCCAAAGTATTATGTCTGGTGAGTCTGATGGTTTTCCCCTCCGTCCAGCCCCTAGGAGCCGAAAGGAACAACTCATTCATGATTACGGCCACTTCTTAAAATATACAGAGCTGGTTTTCTCTTGTGCATTTTAATTCAGTGTAAACTCAGTGACTTCAGTTAACTTATTTATTTCACCGTATGAGAAAAATGTTGTCTCTTGATTAACCCAACCTAAGGGTTCCTAAGTGAAGAGCAGCTTTGCCCAAGGCTCTTTCAGCAGTAAACATAGAGGGACAAGAGCTCTGCAGGATAATTCTACCCACCCATGAGCTGAATCACCCTCTGGAGGTTTCTATCTTTCTGCATTGACTATGACATCTAGGATGACCAGATTGCTAACTCCCGTATTTCAGTAAGGTACGTAAATTGAGTAGATTGAATCCATGCCTCTAACCCTATGCATAATTTAAATCTACACCTCCCTGGAGCTCTGCTGCAGACCAAGTAAATGCTGAGACCTGTGTGACAGCAAAAGATAGTCAATAGATAGGAAGACCATTAAGGACTGCTTGGTTTACTTGCACTTTGCAGGACTCTTCAAAAGTGCTTTCTGCCCATTAGCATTCCACTTACACTGTTCTTAAATGTCAGAACCTGACTGGACATCTCTCTTTATAAGAGCCATATAGCCAAGGATCATATTCAGCACCATGCTTATCTATTTACAGCCTGTTTTGGAAAAAAAGATTAGTTTGGTCAATAAGGATTTTAATACAATTATATGTTGCAATGGTGTGTAAGTTTATTGACTATGACTTCAGGATGTGGAATAGGGAGAAAGCTACCTTGGAAAAAAGTATTGTTATTTTATATGAAATTCATGATGTTATTAAGTTTTTGGTCTTGTATACTGTGGAGTGTAGCATTTCAGAGATAAACTATCTTGATGTTTTCATTTCAAAGACAGATAATAAGTGGAATACAACAATTTTCTGGAAACTCCAGACAGGAATAATCTGCTTTATGCAACCAGTCACCATCCTGAGGCTCTTAAAAGAGTTTTACTTTATAGCCATTCTGAGAACCTGTAGGATTTGCAATTGTGGCACTGGCTGCATGGTAAAGATGGATTATCTGGTTAATAAACACAGGGAGTGGGACTAAAAGGAGGAATATATCATGGAAGCAAATGGCACTTGCATTAAGGGAGAACAGTAGGAAATTGCTGTGGATGGAAGCAGATAAAAATAAGGAATCTTGCTTTCCAATGTTACTTTATGGATCATTCTGTCTGAGACAGTCCATAACGACACCACTCAGTCTTCCTTCTCTGCCAGATGATCGTTTTCTCCCATAATCTCACAGAGGCAGAGAGCATCTCTTGGCTTCCATGCTGAGTGCATGCTTCTTATTGATGAGTACATAGAGCCAGTGTCCTCTGTCCATGCTCCAAACAGTCTGGATGTCATAAGAGATATAAGCATGTTAGGACAGCACGTGTCCAGTGGACTATGCTCTAGCAATATATCCACAGGCACAGTGTCATTTTAGCATTGTTATATATTTCTGGACTGAGACACTGTTACATTAAACCAGTTCAAAGGATGAAAATGTATTCATGTTTACCTATGATTAACATCTGCATATATAGAGATTGTACTAATTTTTTGTCTTAAACCATGTATTTTTCACAGCAGGGGATTTGTTCTGTTCTTGTAGAGTGTTTAACACTGGGCACACCAGTCTATAAAGCAAGCTTCTGGGAAATAATCCAATGCTAATAACAATAAAGAAGAAATTAGTTAGTAAAGAATGGTTTAAGTAAAGGAAATGTGGTATCTAAGTCTAATTACATGGTCATTCAATCACCAACATGCATATGACTTTGAAATACACTTCATCCTTCTTTGTTTAAAATACACATAAAACACCAGTTCCTGAGATACAGACTCAAATTAGTCTCAACTAAACCATTAGAAATCCACAGTAATATCACCAGAATCATTATTAAAACCCCCCTGCTTTATCCTGACACAAGAGGAAGCAGAATTAGCTTGTAATTCCATTTGGAAATACTGTACTGATTATCACCATTCCAGGTGTTTTTAACACAATAACATAAATCTGAAATAATTACAGTGTAAATGAGTTCAAGATTAGGCTTTTAGACAAGTAACATACATGGTGAAGGGTTAAAGACACCTCCAGAGAAGAATTTTAATCCTAAACTGACTGAGCAACCTGAAGATGTATTTACCTACTTTCACAGACTATACAGTTGTTTGGGAGTAACTTCATTTCCATCTTTTGGACATTTAGGTTCTACCTCAAAAGTTCTTCCTCTTTTCATACCCTATGACCACATGTTGCAGCTCATCAGTCAGAAGAATTCTTCAGTGAATCTCCCCAGAAATAGGTCTGAACAATGTTTTTGAATAAGAAGTTTAGATAGGCAGTCCAAAGACTACTTTCCATGTGTACAAAATGCTATCTTAAGAATACTAATAGGATCTCCAAATGCACAGATCCTTAGGGATAGCTAAAAAGAGATTTTAGACACGCTAAAAAAGAAGCTATAAAGGTAAAAACAAATAAAGAGAAAGCAAAAAGACTTTCTTTCAAAAGATTGCACGTTGAATTTTGCTAACCTTCTTTTCTGTTCCTCCTGGATTCACAGGGACCAGGCAAGCATTAGAACTCACCACAGTCCAGTTCTGTAGTAAATCTAGAACAGTTGCTTATTTCTACCATAACTGAACATCTCTAACTCACTAAATGATCTATTAGGCAGTGGTGGGTTTTGCAGTTCAGAAATTAATGCAAACTTCAGTAGTCAAAACTTCCCACCTGTATTTTCCACACAGATAAAATACAAGTTAGAATTTTTTACTCCCCCTAGAAACTCTTCTAACAACCTTTCTGCAGGAAGATGAACTTACGATTCTTAGTATGGAAAGCTTGTTTCTTACCACGTGTTCCATATTTAAAATTCTTTAGTTTATATTAAAGGAAATGGTAAACTACAGGGATATTATGCATTCAATTGAGGATTTCACAAGGTTCAATAAATTCCTTCTTAACAATCAGTTTTAAGTCTACACAAATTCTGATCTTTCACCTGCTCTACATTTTACTTTCTCAGTTCCTCATTCAGTTTTGTTGTTTTGTTCTCTACTTTAAGATTAGACATCAGTTTTATAACAAGGTAACAGGCTAAACCTCCTTTTCTAAGAAAGTCTGCATAGAAGAATTTTAACACTTAATCAAAACTAAAGCCATAGAAATCACTGTCTGGTAAATTGAAGAACTGGAAATAATATTCCAGAAAAAACAGACTTAAAATGTTTTGGTTTTTCTTGCCAAATTGTCATTTCATTGATACCAAGAAGCTCAATCTCAGAGCTTGTAAGAAACAAAGGTGGTGATGATCTACATTTAGAAAATGGTCAGAAAAGATCATCATCTCTGTTTTACCCAAACTTAAGTTCTGTGAGCATAAATAACAAGTGTGAATGACTCAGATTCCACTCCCTCATGAGTGAACTAGAAATACCATAATCTACCATCCATGAGACTAGACAAATATTGGGCTGCCTTGTTGTCCTTGCAGAACGAAGTAGTTGCTCTGGAGTAGGGATTGTAGCCCCATTCCCCTCAGATGAATATGTTCCTCTTCTGGCTAGACAGTTATACCAAATAACTGGTGATGTATTTTATAGAGTTATGTGTTCAGCGCCCAGCAGTGAAGACCTCTCCTTGAGTCAAAGCCTCTTGCTGAAGAAGGGAGGAGGTCTGAATCAGGCTTTTCCACAGGGAAGTCCTCAACTGCTAGGATGAAGCATTTGTCCACATGGGATTTCATCTTTCCCTCTTACTGGTGTTCTACTTCATATATGACATATAAACACTTACTGAGAGAAACAGCAAAGCAATGAGTCTGGGTCTCCAGCCAGAGAGCATCTCACCAGCTCAGGAACAGATACCGATACCTGCTTCAGCCTGTATTCAATTATTTTTACAGGATGAAGCAGCATCGGGAAATCCCTAGTGGAGCAACATTTAGGAAATTCTGATAAAGGATTCAACCCTTTCAGATAGAAGGAGGAACTGGTAACACATTTCAAGCAACTGCTCTGACTTCTGCACTACTGGTAAATGAGAATAACTAATCTCTAGGTTTGCAACATTTTCTTAATCTTAAACAGTTTCACAAGTTGACTATATCATTAGGACAATGAGAACCACAACCCTTAGTGAATTTTCTGTCTGCTGGAAAAGTGGTAACCTAGTCAAAAGTACCTGAGAATTAGTATCAGTCATGACAGTGACATTCTGTTGCTTCAGTTTGTTGTAAAAATGGGGTTCGCTGTCTTATGAGGTTGCCTACCATTTTCATCACATTTCTGTGTACTTTGTAATCTACAAAAATTTTCTGCTCTTGATCTTAATTTGAAGAACCCCTCTGACTTCACTTGACATTCCAGATTTATGACAGATTATGGCTCACTGCTTTTCCTGTCATATAAGAAGACAAGTGAAAAGGGTTAGCTTCAAATTAGCATTAGGAGTCTTTCAACTTTATTCTTTTTCTAGTGACACATTCCTTGGCCTCTGGAAATTATACTGAGATTCACAATGAAAAAGCCTTGGTATCCTAGGAGAGCTTCATTGACACTAACAATGATGTCCTTTGGCACAGTCTACAACATGCACTGACTGTGATGCAAGCTTATGGCCTAATTCAGTAATATGCTAGCTGCAGCAAATGGAGAAGCTTGGTTTTTACATCATCACAAATGAAAGCAGGACTGGTTCTTAGACATTTTTATGTTCTCATTTCCCTGTAGCTGTGCTGTCACTATTGTCTTATTCATTTGAGCACACAAATACAAAGCAAAAAGGAGTAATATCTACATTGTACAAGAAAATTTCTGTAGAAGGGATATAGGCAAAGAACAGGGAAGAAGTGCACATCTGTTTTCTTGCTGGTTACCAAAAGACCTAGGAGTTCTATCGTATGTCTCCAGAAAACAAAGATTTTACAGAATGATTGACAGCTTCTAAGAGCTAGATGTTGGTTCCAACTAGTGTATGCTTTCAAAAATATTAAATAGTGACAAAAACACTGTTACTTTTTAAACCAATGGTACGGCAATAATTACAGATCAAAGCTAGCTCACAAATGACACCTATTTTAAAGACACAAAGGCTTCTGATTGCAGAAAAGGTTCTGCCAGTGGCTGAAAGCACAGCATGGACTGTGGTTTCCTTGGAATTTCTAGAAATAAAATCTATGAGAAGATTAATGTAATATTTTTAGACGATATTACTAAGTAAAAGAACTTATTTCTTCATTTTTCTTAAAAAAACGGGGATTTGAATATATTAATTAGTTGGAAAAATTAATCAACTATTTATGTTAACTCTATCTGTGTAAGCACACAGGACATAATTCTGGAAATGTGAAATGAGCCTTTTGGTTTGGCCTTTGGAGGAAATGAGGGGATGAGGAAAAGCAAGTGACAGTTCTGCTAGGATTCCTTCAGTAAGTTTTCCCAGAACACGGCTAGTGAGCTAAGGGGTTCATTTGTGTCCCACTTCCCTCTTGGACCTCACTGGGGACACTGGTGCCGGGTAACATCTTGTGCCGTGGTGACCAGCAGTACATGAGCAGTTCAGCTGACCCCAGGAGGAAAGTCATGAGATTTCTCCTTTCATATGTGGATGTTTGCCCATGAGTTACAGCATAGACAGGGGCCAAAAAAATTGCATGTTTTGTTTACATGGATACCTGTAGTTCCTAAATAATTATGTTAAAATCCCAAGTCTTTTTTTATAGTGTAGGCAACCTAAACTATGATTGTCTGCCATGAGCTAATGTAGCAACATGATCATGCGCTTCCTTCCTCCTTAGTAAAAACAGACAGGTTTCTGTCCCCTGCTTGCTGCGGGCAAACAGCACCCTCAAAAATTCTCCGTCAGTGTTGTGAGAGCTCCCTCTCCTGTTACAAAGGGCTGTATTAGCTGCTTTAAAGTCTCAGCTTTGGTTTACGGGGCTGAATCACAGCAGAGCTGGCAGGCAGGCAGGCAAAAAAGGCATAGTGCTAGATCAGATACAGAAATGGTCCCCCAGAAAAGCATCATGCAAAGGAATATCCCTGATATTGGTGGCTAAGATGACTTTATCCCCCTGTCTTTCTTTGCATCACCTTTTATTTCTTTGGTTAAATTCTGTCCTGAGGCTCTCCATGGCTGTTGTCAAGTAGCAAATACAAGGCAAGACTTGGTCTTTTCAGAAAAAGCCCTGGAAGCAAGAATGGACAGCTCATATTGTTAGAGAATTGATCCACTGTAAGCTGTAGCTGGTGGCAGGGCCAGATGTAAAGAAGTAGAGTAAGATTTGAGGCTGTTTACTTTTTATTTAATAAATCTGGTATTGATTATTTTATTTAATTACTTGATATTAAATATTAAGCTAAAATAGGCATCAGTGCATAATAGGAGACCTTTACAGCAACTCAAAAACCCACAAACCACGCACACAACCAAGGGGAAACAGAGCTTCCATCTTGTCCAGCTGTTATGCAGCTTTCAGAAAAAGGAAACAGGGAGGCTATTATCCCCAAATAGGCCTTTCCTCCCAGGAACACATGTCCATACTTGTCCATCCCAAAGTGGTTTTATGTTCCAAATGTCAGCTTTTCTAACATGTACAGATGGAACCATGAGTCCACTGCTATCTACCCCATAAAGTCTCCATTAACTTTGCAGAAAGAACTTGAAATCAAAAGCACCTGCAATAAGATATTACTGTAAAAGTAACAGTCTTCCATACAGGCAGTTCTTCACCAGTTTTAAATAGGCTGTCAAAATGAATTAGGCACCAAAATGCAGGTAAACATTAGCAGTCATTCCTCTACCTTTATTTATCATTGATTTCAACTTCCAGCCCTATATTCAGAATGAGAATTTCGTATCTTAAATGGGGTTTTGGTCATATCTGAGCGCTAGAGGTGAGATGATACTGAGAGCTTTTGTCCTTCTTTCAGGCATAAGAGGAAGAAGATGGGCTTGAGCTGCTTCAGCTGGGGGAGTGAGTAGAATCTGTCTCCCATAGTTGGATGAATGATCAGACATGAGACCATTCTGCGCACATTTTCAAGGAAAGCAGCAGCCACTGCTGTACTTTTTTTCATAAATACATCTTAGGCATATCATAAGTAGTCTCTAAGGATGCCTGATAAGGCTGAACATCTTGTAGGAGAAGATTGTCTGTGTGGACTTCAGTGGTAGCCACATTTGTCATCCATCCTCACCAGCCTGAGCACTTGTGGGCAGGCACAGAAGCTGAATAGGGATTTTAAAGGTTGAAAACTGAGGTACCTCTAGAGGCAGCTCGTGAGGCTTTTCTAAGTCTGGATTAGAGTTGAGCAGAGATTTTCACGTTGCACATTCTGATGTCTGTATTCTCACGAGTTCTCCTTTGAGGTACCAGTGTCTTTTTGATTTGCAGCATGTAAAAGAATGGAGCTTCAGCACCCATGGTGGGACTTCACACCTAAACATCTCTCTAAATGCTTTATAAAATGTGATTCATAGGTCATGACCAATACTATTCCACCCATTTCTGCTCTCTAAGTTTGCAATTAGCTAGCAGGTAAGTAGGATTATAAAACCTCTTTCTGCTGCTTCTGAAGTGTTTTTTTAAAGATGCAGTCCCTCAGTAGAGAGCATTCTTGTAATCTGATCTATATGTTTTTGGAAACAAAATAAACAAGCACATTTGGAAGATGTTGCCTGCCTTTGCCCTATGTTTGCTTTTGGGAAGGATGAGGGGAATAATAAGACATTTTTGCCACCTGATCATTTTCATGGTTAATTGTCAGGTTAAAGTGAGGCTGTTCTGTCTTTTCCAGATAGTTAAAATAACAGCACAGTTCCTTATCCACAGCCACAGCAGTTAATTATCAAACACAACGCGTTGCAAAGCTATTAAATAATTATAACACATTTTACAACTGCTAAAAAATGTATATGAATTTTATATGGTGATATTATCATATCCCTTGTTCATATTCCACAACAGTTTAATAGAATGACTTATGACAACTAAGTACAGTAAACACCTTTTATTACAGTTTTAACATACTTTTGCACTGTATTTTCTACATGCTAAATCACAGCTTCAGAGGAATCAGGGTGAAACATTAAAATGCCAGTTATCTCAGGATCCTGAAGGGGCAATGGTGGGGAGTGTACTTAGTGCTAGTAAAGCTGGACTGATTGATCTTAGGGGATGGTGCTTCCTTTACTCAAGATGCTCTGTAGGGCTTGAGAACAACCCTTAAAGATCTGAGGATAGATTCTTGGTGCAAGCAAATTGAGCAGGATGTGGAAAGTACTAACATAGATGAAATTAATTGGTTTAAAGTCACTCTACACCATCATATGGAAACTGATCCGTGTGACTTATACCACAGGAATAATTCCCCCAGTATCATGGGATTCCCAGAGCATGCAGGTGGATTTTAGACTTCTGAAACTTTTCCTCTATTTGTGCTGTACTTTCCAGACTGCAGAACATCAACCCTGAGTTCCAGTTTTCTATCATCTGTTTTATCCTGTGGCATCAGGCAAGCCTCACAAAATGTCGGCAACTTGTTAGCAACACCAAGTTTTTTTCTGAGGGCTTGCAACAATTAGCATGAGTTGGAGCTAGTTAGCAGAGCTGTTAACATAGCATTTTAACATAGCAGAGCTCATGAACTTTAAGCAACTGAAGAGTGAAACAACAGGAGCTGACTGCGAGCACCAGCAGCAAATCAGAAAAAGACAGCAGGATTTGTAGGGATGAGTCACCAGGGAAGTATTTTCTACCCAATCCTGAAACTAGGGAAAATAAAGAATTTACAGGCACACTCCAAGGGCACAGACCCCAGAGAGAAACAAGGAAAAAGAAGAACCTGAGTGACTTCTGGGGAACGTTGTGAATGCAACAGCCCAGCCCAGGAGCATGAACCACAAAGCTGGGACCATTGCACTCACCCACCTGACATTTGTCCAACCCCAATTCATCACTCCTTTGAAGCAGGGAAGTCAATTTTTATCAGTCTTCTGAGATTCATAAAAATGCATATATCCGTGATTTAAAGTCAGGCTCCATACAGTCGTTTGGTCTTTAACTGCACCAGGACTCATTGGAAAAATGCATATAGCAGTGCAGAAGGTCTACATTCTGCTGGTTAACAACATACTTCTATAAAATCATACTTCAGAAGAACCCAGAAACTAAGGAGAAAAGGTAGATATATTAAGAAATTTATACAACATCAGCAACAAGGATTCAGTCATATTCTGCAGACTGATAAGTATCAATGTATGAACAAGAAGAAATCCACTGTGGATCATGAACAAAGTATTATTTGGGTCCCAAATGCAGAGCTTAAGATTCTTGACCACAGTGGCACCATTAGTTAAGGAGTTTAACAGTGATGGGAAAAAAGAAAAGGAACAGCAATTAAAATAATAGGATTCTCTAGAAATGTAAAAAGATTCTATAAGAAGTGTTCAGGAAACATCTATCATTTAATAACGATAATTAATAATTAAGTGAACTATTCCTTATTCTGAATTGACCATTTCAGGAATATAATCTTCTGTTAAATGCCACTGTATGATTAAAAAGCAATGTTAAATTCATTGTTCAACCAGGAACATCTGGTTGATTCTCCACTTGTCTTACGAAAAGAAACTAGAAAGGCTGTTGTAGGATCCCCTGGGAACTACAGCTGCATGCTATTAAATGTCATGTATCTACTGGTACATAAAAAAATACTTAATCATATGATCCTGTATTTGGTCACTCTAGATATATGTCACTACCATAGAAACAGATGTCTGCACGATTCAGTGTTGAAATATATCAGTGTAGACCAGAGCTTTCATTTCCATAGATGATGAATTTCTCTCAAAGGTTCAAGTCATCCTCCAGCTTGTAACATTGTTCTCAACTTCCAGGGAAATATTTGGGCTTGCTAAACAGAGATGGAGTTATTCAGTAGGGTTCAGCTGAAACTCTTACAAATGAGAGATTTGGGATGGAGACTGAGTGCTAGCTCTGTGATCACCCCCAAGTTGTTAGCTTGTTCCTTTGCTCCCTTTTATAGCCCTCCACCAGGACTTTCCAAGGGGCCTATGAAGGGTGTTAATGCAAAGCAGTGTGACTGGGTAGCAGTACGCTGGGGGTCTGGACTTCCTTCAACTAGTAGCATTTCCATAGGCCAAGAGTCCTTACTTGTTGGTGAATTTTCTACATATCTCACATGCACTGGGCATGTTCACCTTCTGCTCACATTCTCCTCAATACCTGCCTGTACCTGCAAAACTGTACCGATCTCTCGATGTTCTAGTTTGACACCCAAATTATATTTTCCACACACAACATGCTCACACAGTTGCTGCAGCACTGATGGGTACCTTCCCATGGACACTTTCAGAGTGACCTAGCACAGCCACTTACAGTGACAGCCTGCTGACTGCCCAGCTTCCAAAAGATTATTCCTTATATCTTTCCCTGAGGAAACAGCAGGGAAAAAAAGCTGTTCAGGTAGCCAGCAAGGCTGAGCAGAAGAGCATCTTCTGTTGCAGCTTTGGGTAGCCCAGCAGTTATGCTCACAGTCTACCCCTAACACATGCAAGAGGTTTGCTGAGACATCCCAAAACTGGCAGTCAGTTCCCCACAGTGAGGAAGTTGGACCAATCTGTCAAATGACTGATATGCATCTATTAAACTGTCTTTTGTAACTCCTAGTAAGATAGACTAACAAGATAACACTCTGAATAATAAATACATCTCCAGATAAATAGGAAAATTACGAAACAAAGATGCATCACTGTCTTACAATCATATGTCATTCTTCTGTCCTACTTTATCTGCCTTTGACAAGTTGACTGGTAGTGGTAGGATAGTTAGTAGGGTTCTTTTTCTTTCTTGTTCCAGGGATCAAAGGATTCCGGGTAGAGAAGGAACATAAGCCACACACACCAAACTGCTAGAAAGTTTATTACAAGATCCAGAGATATACCAAGCTAGAAAGAGAGATAACTAAAGGCTACCAAAGAACAGATTAGGCACAGATTCTTACCGACCCACACACTTGTCCAGTGACCAGGAGGCCAGCTCTGAGGTGCATTGTGTAGAAACGGGGTGGCAGGCACATACTTTTGCAGGCATCCCCGCAGAGGTAAGGTCAACCACAAAAGGTAGTTGGATCTGCCTCCTTCTCTATCTCTCCCTAACCCCAGGCCTTTTATATCTCAAAAAGTGCCGACTCATCCCAACACAGGGGTCCAGCCTGCGCCAGGAGTGGCCTTGCTGGCTTTTTGCCATGCACACACACTCTAGATGATCGGGGTGGTCCACCATGGACCAATTCCACAATCTTAGACGCATCTAACACATTCCTATTCTTCATTTTCTCAGCCTGAGAGTGAATATTAACATGGCTTTCAATCAATTTTGCAGTCTGATAGATCTGTTTACCCCTACAGCGGGCGTATGCCAGAGGTAGTGGTGGATTAAACAAACCTAGCTGTTCTACCGAGAGATTTGGTACACCTATGGTATGTACTAGGATCCTTTTCAAGGATAAATTTGACATCCGATCTCTGATGTAATTAGCACAATTACAAATTTTCACAAGGGATTCTCTGTTCTTGTCAAAATCTTTACCATAACAACCTTTGAATTACAATACAGCACTAAGTGTACTACAGTGTTCAGCAGAGGAAAAGATACAGTAGGAACATCTCTAAATGAAATTAATTAGAATGGTTAATGTTCATGAAGCACTTTGAAGATGGAAAGACCTATAGTAGTTTTCAATTACAATCATTAGCATGCCAGATCCTGAAGGTCTTATTCATTTATTACCCATTTGTTACACAGGCTAAACTTCCATTCACTTCAGCTGAAGTTTTATCTGAATGAGATACAAACACAGATTTCAAAATTCATAAAATAATATGGATTAATAAACCAATCAGTCTGTAAAATATCTGTGTTCATAGCCCCTGGTACTCAACTCTGATTAGGAAAGGCTCACTTGGAAAATTCCTCAGACCAAATAGCTCCATTGTTCATTTAATTTGCAAAAAATACATAATATAAGAAAAACAACAGAAATATGTTCTACACTGGATTCAATATAGCAGCTTTGCATCAAGGGAAGGAGGAAGGGAAGGCAAGTGAAGGCAAGGCAAGGGAAAAGGCCAAGATGGGGGAAAGCTCAGTCTTTATTGGTAACATTCACCCTCAGCAATCTAAAGTCCCTGTGATATTGGTAAAGTCTGGAGCAAGGTACACTTTCCCTTGGTGTAGGAGGAATATTAAAACAAAGTGGACATACACAAGTCCGTGGGATCTAATGAGATGAACCCACAAGTGCTGATGGAGATGGCCTGGATATCTCACTGTGAGCAGACTCTGAATTATCTTTGAAAGGTCATTATGACTGGGGGAGGTTTCTGAGACTTGGAAGAATTCAAATGTCACTTGCATAAGGGCAAAGGGAGGATACAGAGAGCTACAGGCTGGTCAACCTGAGCTCAGTTCTTGAGAAACAGGTGGAGCAAATAATCCCAGAAGCCATTTCCAGTAGTTTTATGGTGATTTGGCATAATCAGCATGGATTTATAAAGGGTAATTAATGTCTTAGCAACCTGATAGCTTTCTACAAAGAAATTACTAATTTGGTGGATGAAGAGAGAGAAGTTGACTTTAGTAAGGAATTCAACACTTCCTTTCCTAATATCATCATTGCCAAACTGATGAAACACAGGCAAGATAAATAGTGAGGAAGACTGAAAACTGGCAGAACTACCTACTTCAAAGTGTTGTGATGACTGGCACAAAGTCTATCTGGAGACCAGCTAACAGCAGTGTGTCCTAGGTGTCAATACTGCTCCAAAATTCTGTAACATCTTCATTAATGACCTGGGCAATGGGACAGAGCAAATCCTCAGCAAGATTGCAGAGGATACAAAACTGGGAGGAGTGGTTGATGTACCAGGTGGCTGTGCTGGCCTTCAGAGAAATCTCAACAAGCTGGAGAAATGGGCCAGCAGGAACCTCATTAAGTTCCGCAAAGACAACTGCCAAGTCCTGCACCTGGAATGGAATAACCCCATGCACCAGTACCCACTGGTGCATGACTGGCTGGAAAACAGCTCTGCAGAGAAAAATGTAGGTGCGCAACAAGTAGATCATGAGTTATCAGTGTGCCCTTGCAACAAAGGACAGTGTCAACCTGGACTGCATGAGGAAAAGTGTTGACAGCAGGTCAAGGGGTGTGATCCTTCCCTTCTACTTAGTGGAGAGAGTCCAGCAAAGGATCACAAGATGACTTAGGGCCTCAGCATCTCTGATACAAGGAGAGGCTAGGAGAGCCAGGACTGTTCAACCTGAAGAAGAGAAGGCTCTGAGGGATTTTGATAGTGCATATAAATACCTCAAGAGAAGGCGTAAAGAAGACAAAGCCAGGCTCTTCTCAGTGGTGCCCAGTGACAGGATCAGAGGCAACGGGGACAAACTGAAATACAGGAAAGTCCATCTGTACACAAGAAAACACTTTTTTATTGTGAGGTTTATCAAATACAGGCACATGGTTCCCAGGGAGGTTGGGGAGTCTCTATCTTCAGCAAAATGAAAAGGAATAGGTGGGAACAGGGTGGCCCTTGCAGTTAGCTGTGATACGGCATAAGAATTCATGTACCTAGTTTTAGAAAAGTTAAATGCTTTGTGAAAGATTATGAAAGTGACAACACAGAAGGTGTGAATCTACCTGCACCTCGCTCTTCACTGCAAAACTAGTACCTATAACTGGTAGTTATGTGAAAATGGTTTATTTAATTAAAAAAAAAAAGAAAGACCAGATATTGCTCTACTTTAGTCATGCAATTCATTCCTGGGGAAGAGAGCAAAACACCTTTGTAAAGGCAGTCAGAGACATTTTAAATCATGTTTTGCAAACTTTCTTTTTTTCCCCTCATGATACAGTTTCTGAAAATAATGCATATCTCACCCAAAATTTCTCTGGTGAGCAACCACCCACAGGGAGCACATATCAAGTTGTGAGTTACAGTAATGTCCAACTTTTCCAGCTCTTGCTGATAGCTCAGCTGCTTCTCCAGTACTCCAAGGGTTTGTCAAGCAGTAAACAGAAGCTGCAGCTGGCCAGGATGCTAGGAGAAGGAAATATAAATTTAAAACAAGGTCTTTTTTTGTTCTTGCTTAGATCCATGTTAACAGTGAAGATCCATGTGACAGCAATGGAAGTGCTTGTGAGAAGAAGCTACGTTCAGACTTCCTACAGAGAAATTAAATACTGGTTAGCAATATCAACATATTTTGGCTGCATGCAAGTCCTTGCATATTATCATAGCTCAGGAAAGTACACGGCACCTCTGAGTCAAATAAAAGTTCTGGTTCCTGCACATAATCTGCGTTTAGGCAGAAAATAATAACTCATAGAGTAAAGAGCAGATAATAGTTCCCCCAACAGAATCACATGACAATTTGAGTTAATTTTAACTCTGCTGTGTCTCTGTACATATATATATAGCAAACCTGCCTTGTAAGCACATTGCAAAACCAAATTCCTGGAAAATTGGACAACTTCAGCACAGTCTACCATTGTAAGCCTCTTGTGAGTCCTGGTAGAGTGAGTAAGTGCTTAATCACATAAGTATCCTGCTCTGGGCATTTAAATTACACCATATTATGTAGATACTTAAGTGAGACTTGTGAAGTTTCCACACAGCTGATGGAGGGACACCAGCTCCAAACACACTCTCTTGTCTCCTGCCTCTTCATTGACTGTGCATCAAGCCTTAGCTCCTGCAGTGAGATTTATCTCACCTAATTTTAGCAGTCCAAATGTTTAGCCTTTGGCTCAGCTAGTCTCCAAGCTGCTTCTACATTCAATGGAGAGAGATGGGTATTTCCAGGTAAATGTTAGTGTTCTTAAATTAGACTCTTTTCTTGAGATAGGCTGACTTGCTTTCTCTCAAGAGATCCTTGTCAACATTATAGCAGTGGCCCATATGAATAGCTCAGAATAGATGCCTGTGATCTACAAATCATATTACATAAAGTGACCCATAAGAACTTTAAAAAGTCGTAATCATTAAGCAGTGTAAAAATTGATTTATAACCCCCCAAGGCTACAGCATGTTTCTAAGTACCTTGAGCAGAAGGAAAGAATCACCAATACTGGAATTAGATGTCTATTTTATTCTAACATGCTATTAAAGTCTTGGAGGCATAAACCTTTTGAAAATCATGGTACTGTTGAATTCAGTCGTGTAATACAGATTAGGGTTCAAAGGTATTTCAAAGACGATTAGCAACTTCTCTTATTTATATCCCACTGTCAGTACTTTATTTAATTAAGAAGGAAGCTTCATTTGAGAGAGTAAGAGTAACCCATCAGAGGCTATGACCCATAATGATTTACTGAGGAAAAAACTTGGCAAACTGTAATATTCATGAAATATTCTGAAGATATTTTGTTGGGAAATGTTAAACTTTTCCAATAAGCTAAACTGGCAAAAAGGGACTGAAAATACACACATTGATATAGCTCTCTTTAATAATTTAATATAAAAAGAGAATACAATGAAATGAGCTGTCAAGCATAAAAATCCTTTTAGTATTCTCTTTTCATGTTCAAAATCTTTGTTGTGTTTGAGCATCCATAATTGCTTTGCGTCAGGTTCCCTAAGACATTTCCATCTGTCTTTCAGAAAACTTGAAAACGTTCTTTTGTACTTTTGGATTTAGTAGAAATCAGATGTTTCTTTCAGACAGCAAGGTTACTTCTGGTGATTGTTTATCCTCTGCCTATTTGTTGTGATCACTGGGACCATCTTTTACTTCGGTATGATACATGTATATTACTGTTTGCACCATCACTCACAGTTCATAACTTGGTATAATCCAGAAGGGCATTGCATGCATCATTCCTTCTGTTTAGCCATTGAAATAACTTTGCTCAGAATCAAAAAGCTGAATGAAACAGCTGAGCCCAGCAAAGAGAGTATCTAACATGGGAGTTTCTGAAGGGTAAGCTGCAGAACCTGTGCTCAGAGGCAGTGCAGTTCCAGGAGGTGAGCTGAGAGAGCATTTGCATGCTTATGCGTGTGTGTGTGTTATCTATTCAAGTTTTGTCCTTTGGGAAGTCTGTAGGGACAGTCTCTCTCTCTCCTATCAGGCTTACTGATCGGCTTGTCAGTGCTTCTGTGAGACCCATCTGGACATGACTAGCAGGTCTTTGATCAGAACCAGTGCTTGAAATCATCAAGTAGCTAATCCCTCACAGATTACTGAAGGAATGAGACTCTGCAGTGAGAATCTGTATATAAATAATTTGCCTGGTGTGCTTTGAAACCAGACAGATGAAGGGAAAATGGAAAGAAAGACAGTGACTTCACACAACATAAAGAAGGGATATTTGGAAAAAACACATCTGGAAAACATCACTGTTACAGATTCAAGGCAGCAGGGACCCATCACGAAGGAACAAGATATATGACAGATCAGAGTTTGTAGCACAAGAGACAAGAGTACCATTTTATATACCTGCTCAAATTCTACAAAATACTCATGTCTGAGCCACCGACAAAGCCCTGTGCAAGTGATCTTGAAGGTTTATGGATCAATTTTCTAGCCAGCATAGTGCAAGGCAGGGCATAAGCTACCAGTAGTTCCTACCACCATGTCACATTTCAGAGCAGCACCAACAGTTCCTTAGAAACCTGCCTGTCCTATATATGGGAAGAAAAGTTGAGAGGTTGACATCTAGATGTGAGTGATATATATCAGAGATCTGTCAGTACAAAAACTATCTTGGAATTTCTAAAAAAAAAAAAATACTGACAATTTCTTAACTCGAAAAAATAGTGTCATGGAAAGATAAATTTGATTTCATGTTGGCAGATAAAAGGGCACTGATCTAAGCACTAAAAACAAAGATTTTTTTAGTAGCAAGTCATCATGATTTAATTACATTCATTATGTGCAGACTGAAAATAAAGCTCAAATCAGTAATAAATATGGTTGGTGATTTAAAAGAGACAGGTTCATAAAGCTGAAAACAACTATAGGCTGGTAGAACTGCAAAAATGTATGAATAATTTGGGAGAACTGATTAAATATTTCATTTGATGGCCAAAAATCTACCATCCCACAGATGAAAAATTAGGTGATGTTAGTTATAAAACAACTTGACTTTAGCAGAGAGAATAAAAGCACCTACAAAAGCTAAAATATATTTCTGATCTCTCTGTGTGCATGCCAATGGAGGGGGAAGGTAATGAAAAAAAGGGCAACTTGACAGAAATGGATATAAATTTAGAAGCTAGAAAGTTTGGGAAACTGATTAAGTAAACAAAAAAGAATGAAGTAAAAAGCAAAGGATGTTACAGTCGTAGGCAATAAAAAATCAAAATGTAAGGAATCCTTCCAGAGGTGCTGGGTTTTTTCTAAATGAATAAGGTAGGGCTGGTAGGGCTGGCAATAATAATGCAGAAAGGACAAAAGTGTCCTTGGGGGATTAAAAACGGCGATTCATTCGGATTACACGGAAATGATGAGTACATTCTCTTTAATACGAGATTTTTTCAGAGGCTTTCTTTACATACAATAAACTATAACAAAGAACAGTAAGATCTTTATTGTTTTTGCTTAGAAGTAAAGTGGAGTTTGAGTGAGATTTAATCTGAGTTACCTGGATCTATATTTAGAAATGTTATAAACAAGTCATTTGTTAGCCAGAGGGGTCCAGGGGAAGCATTAAGGCTGTGAGTCTACATTTTTTAAAGAAGTCACTTTAAACTCCTAAAGTCACTTCAAACTCCTAAAGCACTGAACAGATTTACTTCTTCATCTTGAAATGCCGATGCTTTCTTCAGTAGAATGCCTGTTATTTGTTAGGCACTTCACAAAGTCTCATATAAATTCTTTCTGAGCATCTGATGAGATGCTGTGTTTTTGGCAAGGCAGGATGTCAGTGCCTGCTGCTTTTGAAGACAGACTTTTTGTGGAAGGTTGTATATAAATACATATTAAGGAAGAATGTTTTAACATAACATTTGAGACATAAATATTCATTTCCTGCTGCAAACTATAGATGAACAAGGTATTGTAATTCTTTGTGATCCTTGAGCACTTATTTTTGGAATATTTGCTGCTTCTCCCATCTGTTGCTCCTTGATCCCATGTTTTTTGTATAAAGCAAAATACCTCCTTCACTGTATGCTTCCTGCATTTCAGAATGAAATACATGTGATGATGAAGCTGACCAGAATAGAGACTACTGTTCTCCCGTGCCCTGTATATGAAGGTTGCTGAGAATGTGTCATTTTAATGGTTTCTCCCCCTGCCAGCCTGGAATCCTTCCTAAATTCCTGTAGTTCATGAAAGCCAGCAAACAAACACGCAAAAAGACAAGACAATCACCAGACAAGAACCAGCTCCTTTAAGTGTTTGTGCAACGTGGGCATGGTGGTGTGACTGTCTGACTGTCAAACATCTCACCTAAAGTGTTGCACACACACAGTATTGCAGCACTGATCGTGCAAGGCAAGCCTGAGCAGAGGCCGTATAATCAGACATAAGGCTAAGCTCTCAGCACAAGCCACTGCATCAATTTAAGGTAAATATCAAAGCCCCCGTTCACTGCAGCTGGCAGGAAAATGGTATTTTCTGTGGGAGCATTTTGTCTTCTGTCAAACCCATGGGGACATTTTCAGTTTTTCTCTCATTAAAAAATCAAAATTGAAAATTTCTCTTCCCATTTTTAATATTTGAAACAGACAAAAAGCATGTTTTCTTACATACAAGCAAAGGAATAAGACATTTGCCTCCAAATTTTTCATCTAAAAGAAAAAATGCAGAAGCATTTACATGTTAATAAAAGCAACTCTTGCTACTGGTTATTATCCTCCTTTCTCACTCATGCATATTACTGTGATCCAAACAGAGAACAAGCAGGCTTTCAGACCTTCCTTAGCATGTAAATGAAGCATTGGCTTCTGCATCACCCCATGAATTTGAAAACAACTTATGTGTTGCAGCATAACCTTGTTCAGAAAAACAGGGGTCTTTCCCTATTCTTTCAGCACAACCAGGCAACATTTTCCATCTCTGATGTGTAGGACTAAACCTAATCCAATGGCAGTAAAACTGAGGCAGAAGAGCAGGTGAAGATAAGGAAGCAAATGAAAATAGATGGTTTTTTTATTGGTACATGTTTCAAAAAAGAGAAATTACAGTATTTCCCTCCAGCTGTACACTCAAAATCAGATATGAAAGACTATCTGATTACTTCCTAAAGTGTTGCCTGGGAGAATTAAGCATAGGCCATGGATCAGATCCTCTGTGCAGGCAAATGTCTGTATGCTTTTACACCAGCTGAAACACTGGTTCTTCTGTATCCCATCTGCCAAATATGCATAGATGCAAAACAGGTGCCTGTAGTCCTCCAGAGCAGGTACAACCCCTTTATCCCAGTGTCTTTTTATGCACCCAGTGAGTTTCAGTACTCGATTTAGCTCTTTTCCAACTTCTTTTCATAGAGAACAGAAGATGGGTTTTGGCAGTGACACTTAGCTGAACTCTGCTTTGTGTGCAGTTAGATTTACTTCTTACACTTCTGAATGTCGTTGCCTGTATTGTTGCTTTTGTCCCAGTGCTCTTTTTGTTGGTCGGTTTTGTATTGAAATCACAGTTAAGCCATTCAGCATGGTATTTTCTCTACAGAGAGGAAAGTGTGAAAGCAGTTGAAGGTCACATGTATTATAACAAAACAAAAGAGAGAAATACTAGGGCATCCATTCTGAGGTCCTCAGACATCCAACATATTATTGCCTCAGTGATTTCAGTGTGGATAAGAAGAGTTGCAGAGGGAAGGAGGCATCTTAATCCAGCTGCTCCTTTCAGCATACACAATGAGAGGCATGCAGGGTCCTGTTCCCCAGCCCCTTCCTGCCACTCCGTGTCACACACCCAGAGTGGTCTTTAGAGAGTATAACTCTCTGCCAGGGTACCATGGAGGAAAATGTTCAGTTTGTGGGTATCTGCAGTGGCACCTCTGGGTCTCTCTCAGAGGGACTGAACTCCTCAGTTCATCTGCTCCCAAGCCATCCTCTGGGTACTGCAGCCCCCATCCCCTATTTGAAATATTCTTACCTAGGGCCTGTGACAAAAACCAAATTAAGCAGCTGCACAATCAGATTCCTCCAATAAAAACACAGTTTTTTCCTTCACCCCAACAAAGAAAGTCCCTGGAAATAGGGCATAAAACAGAAGAGAGAGTAGGGATGAATACCATTACAGTTCCTTTCTCTCTCCAGGTCCCCAGTACATTATTCAGGAAAAGCATTTAAAGTGTAATTAATTTATTTCTGTGTGGGTCTTCCCAGCCTGTCAGTGTATCCAACCACTTTTTTCTTAGCGGTTTTCAGGTTTCAGCCCTCTTTATTGTTGTATTTATCCTTTGGTAGGGTAAGACAAGGGGTAATGGTTTTAAATTCAAAGAGGGTAGATTTAGACTAGACATAAAGAAGAAATTTTTTTACAATGAGAGCGGAGAAACACTGGAACAGGTTGCCCAGAGAAGTGGTAGATGCTCTACCCCTGGAAACATTCAAAGCCAGGTTGGACACAGCTTTGAGCTACATGACCTCATTGAAGATGTCCCTGTTCATCACAGGGGGATTGGACTAGATGAGCTTTAAACATCTCTTCCAACGCAAACTATTCTGTGATTCCATGATTCTATGATATTATGATTCTATGATTTTTAAACAGATATTTAACTCATTTGAAGATGTAAGCAACGCAGCTTTTTTAACATTGTCATTATAACTCCTTGTAATTACAGTGATTTCTTACTGCACCTAGTCACTGGTGTAGGTACAGGAATATGTAGGGTGGCTGTGTTACAAATAAGGCAGAGAAGAGCCAGCTGACATCTGGTTGTTTGGAGTGGTAGATGTTCTTTCCAAACCAGCTGTGAAAAAAAACCCTAGACATCTCTAAAGGCAATGGCATCTCACAGCTGTAAGAGATAAGAAATGCTCACACAGTCCAGAAACCCTCTGCAGCATAACCCTACAGTTCAAAACAGAAGGGGAACAGAGGATTGAGCCCAGGTTTGCTCCACCTGGCACAGGAAGAGGGCACAGCACTTGTCAGTCACTACAGCTCATTTTGTAATGATGGGTTCCCAAACATCCCTTCCTTTCTGACTCCTTGTCTAAGTTTGTGTCTCTCATGGGCACCATTTTGTTCCTGTGCCTGAAAGTCTGAACACTGGCAACAAAGCTCTAAATAAATATCCAAACAGTTGAGCAGTCATTAGCCACAGATTTTTTTTATTCCCCAGGCCAGACATTCCCTCGGACGAGGAATATAATTCCCTTGGAGTATAAAACACAATGCAGAGCCGTGAGCTAGCTTGCAGACCAGAAGAATTAAAGCCACTTTAATTCCCTATCTATACAGTATCATATATATTACCTTAGCACAGTGCTCTACCCAGGCCAATAAACCCGACTCTGTGTTGGAAGTAATAAACCCACTGGCTGGACTGCAGCCAGTCTCACACTGTAGCTGACCTAAAAGGGGTACCAAAGCTAGCTAGCGACAGAACAGACCAAGTAAATATTTAGGGTTTTAGCCTCTATTGAACTCCATGCTGCTGGAGCTCCATTGCTCGCAACACCTGAGCTAGAGAGTTTGAAGCTTACTCAGGTATGTATTACCAGTTACGATGGGGGAATATTAATTGTGGCCTATTGCAAAGCAGGAGAGAATAAGATTCTCCTCCTTTTTGGCTCTCGGAAGAGAAGTTATATGTGAGACCATTTGTCTGAGTATGTATGGTCTTGCTGTCAGGGCTGGCTGGCAGAGTGGCTTTGTTCTTCCACACAGAGCCCTAAATCATCAATCCTGGGTATGTATTACCAGTTACGATGGGGGAATATTAATTGTGGCCTATTGCAAAGCAGGAGAGAATAAGGTTCTCCTCCTTTTTGGCTCTCGGAAGAGAAGTTATATGTGAGACCATTTGTCTGAGTATGTATGGTCTTGCTGTCAGGGCTGGCTGGCAGAGTGGCTTTGTTCTTCCACACAGAGCCCTAAATCATCAATCCTGGGTCCACAGAACAGGAGTATTTCAAACACGGAGTGTCAATATTAATATCTCATTTCATTGTTTCTAATCAGCTAAAATTATTCAGTCGGGGCAAATTCTGCTCTCTATTATCCTGGTGCAATTCATTGATTTTACAATGGCCAAGTGTAATTGTGTGCAGAATTTGGTCATTAATGTAATTTTAATAAAAGTTTCTTCATCTATATTTCGTAAATCTATTATTTTGCAGCAAGGATTTGCTAATCAGAGAGAAGATATCTCTGGAGATTGTTGCTCATTTGGTAAGGTAGGCAATGGGTAATAAATACCACTGCATTAGAAATGTAACTGAAAGTGAAAATTGGAAGTTGCTTTAATATGAGAGTAGATTAAATATGGTACATTTGCTTAAGCATCTTTGTATGTAACTTGGCTTTTCATCTTGATCTTTGGTTAAAATTACTTCCTCTGATTTAACTCTTTGTACATGCTAGAGCACCTCTGCACAATTGGAATAAACAAGACTCTTAAATTAAATGCATATTGTGCCAAAATTTTCCCTCAGCAATATCTATGCGTAGGAATTCATACCAGGATTTAAAATCAGAGCTGAAGGTCACATTTTTCGTGTCACAGGCCATTCCATTTCTCCCCATTTTTCGTGTCACAGGCCATTCCATTTCTCCCCTGTAAGTAAATCCAGTAACTCTTCTCAAACTGAAACATCTCAGCCACCTTGAGATCTGTTAAGTGCCTCAGACAGAGATCAGCTCAAACAGAGCTACCACAAATGCCCAAGACCTTTGCAATGCTAGATAACAAAGAGGCGCAGTACTCTTCTGTAACAGTAAAAACTCAGTCCCTGATGTTATGAATTAGGGAAAAGCCAACTTTGCCTCTCAGTCTGTGGACCTGGCAGAGTGGGCAAGGACCAAACCATGAGGGTCGCCTGTACCACATAGGAGCAGTGTCCAGTTCTGCCTGGGGGAACATTTTCCTGACCTTCAAGACAAAAATGTTTGCTTGTCATCTCTGTCTTAACATAGGGCTTCAAGTGTTAGCAAGAATGCCCAGCTTATTCTCCCTATGGCCTCAGCAGAGATGGAATGACCGAGGAATTAGTCCATGCTTTGTGGTATTTGTCTAGCTGCTCTTCATAAGTGCTAGTAATCTGTGGAACTAGTGCAGCAAGTACTCTCGATTCCCTGTATCTAGTTGTAGTTAGAAATTGCCCTAATCTTATTTAAAACTCATTGCTATGAAGTTACATTGTGTTATTTATGGATGAATTTTTCTGACTTTGGCATTCAGGTGCAATGATTAATTTGGCATGGGCCAACAAGACTGAGCCCTTCCCTATTTCTCCAACCCAGATATTAAAACTCCTTTCTGTAGAGAAGTAACTAAATCCAGTGGAAAAGAAGTAGATCCAGTGATTGTCTCTCAATCACTTCACAAATAAACAGAAGGAAGGTAACCTCTGCTGTTATCCGTGTGAGGTTTTCCACATTCTCCTTAAGCTGAGGACATGTTTTCATAGTACCCCTAACAATGCCATGTACAAAGGAAAGGTCACTCCAATAGTTCTGCTCAGTTATCCCTTTTTACATATACAAACCCATCTCTTTTTGCCCCCCCCAGCATTGCATTGTATTCTATACTTATTCAGAGTAACCCCTTATATCCACCTCTGACAACTTTGTCTCATGTACCCCCGATGTAATTTATTTCTCAGGAGCCAGTGTTTCATCTGATAGGTTTTGCCCACTTTCTGAAAGGCAGAAGTCTAAATCCAGATGTGAAAGAAGTAAGGAAAATGGCTTTGAGGATTCCATTTTGACTGTAAGATTGCAATTACTTTTATGCACTTGCTGAGAACTACAAGAATGACCTTATTTAGTGTAATTTGATATTTGGGAGAGGTTCCTTAGCTCAGAAGGGTTTGCTTTCTCTTCAGCTGCTTAACGTTGGCAAAGAGTTAAGAACAAGGGCTAGGGGAAAAAAATATTACTTGGATACAAGCAGTTGAAATTCTGAGACATTTAGGGCACTTACCACCTAGGCACTTTACGTCATTCATGAGATAGATATTCAAGACTGTTCTCAGGTATCATCCAGAAAAGCCTGTATTTTTGTGTCCTAGGAAAAGAGCAACAGAGTTTACATTATCAAATTGTCATACAAATAGATCAATTAGGAAAACAGAACTTGCATGCTTAGAAAGTGAAGGATGTGTAAGCGTAAGAGAAACCTTGAAAAAGGGACATTTGTACTGGATCTAGCAGCATGGCTTATCACAATTAGCATAGCAGAGTAGCATATATCATACGAAATGCCATACTGTTAGGAAAAAAGTACTCAAATGTGTCATGTACCACATAGAAAGGGTGGAACCAAACTGTGAAGTACTGTGAGATATAATGTTCAAGGTGCAATACACGATGAGCCAGAATAGAAAAAGATGACAGGAACCAGACAGCAGACCAAAATAAAATAAAAAATAAAAAATAAAAATAAAAATAAAATGACATGCTGCCTTTGATCCTGTTTACAAGAGGAAAGCAACCACACAGTAAAGCTTTCGTGGTATCACAGAATCTGCAAGTGTAGGAGGGATTGCTTGTGAGAGAGGGCTTGAACCTGGAAGTTTGCATGCAGTTCTCCCATTAACTTCACCTAGAGTTCAGTGCACAGAGCACCAGAAAGATTAGGATTAAGATAACACAGTAAGTGGCTTGAAGACAAGAAAGACATATGCAAAGAAAAATACCATTGATCAATATCACCCTGAGGTGTCCTTCTTTACACTGTTTTGGAGATAAAGCACATTTTTAATGAAGATTGAGTATTATACAAGGCTTTACCACCATCCCAAAAGTAGCCACATCTTCGCAAAAGGTGTTTAGGATTCCTAGGGAAGCATCAGCCCAGTCCTCTGTAAGACGCAGAGGAAGGGGAACAGTAATCTTCTACATGGAAAGCAAGTTTTAAAGGGATCAGCACTACTACTTGCTTCTTGAAAGAGAAACTCTTTTCCAAAAACTCAGTTGCATTAGCATAAAAACCTCCACATATTAGTTCTCAAGGTCTTTTCCTAGTCAGAGAACTTGCAGGGCTTGTGTAGGGGGTGGAGAAGAGGAATGAAGGACAAGAATTAAAACATGTTTTCTAATATTTTGCAGCTTCTTCTGTAACTGAGCTAACAACCCATATTTTTGCTAGTGCTACTGCAAAGTATATGGGGTAAACCTCATATTCTGCTTAGCACCTGATAAAGAATGTCTCAATGTAATGTCACGTCAGTCACTGGACATTCACAGTTCAAGAAACCTAACATGAAAGACTCCAGAGAAAAGTAAAAATGACCAGTCCCAGTAGTAAAGATGGAAAGAATTAGGTTCATTTACCCATAAGAACTAAAGCACCACCATTTTTGAACATGTAAAAGTTTGCTGAAAAAAAAAAAAGAAAACTGGTAAATTTTTCCCTATGTTCATTACAGGTAGGACAAGAGGTTGTAAGTTTAAACTGTTTCAAGGAAAACTTAGATAAGACATTAGGAAAGCCTTCCTAACGTTAAGGACTGGATGAGGTATACAGGGGAGTCTCACCACCAGGCTTTTTTAAAAGGATACGTGAGAGAGAAATGTTTACTCATAACTGATTTGCCTTGAGGCTGAGGATGGCTGAAATGGCCTGTCTAGGTCATTTGAGCCTAGGTTTATGAGCCAAACTGCTGCCTCTGAAGTGAAATACAACCTTTTTATTTTAAAACCATACTGCAAAGTTTAAGGAGAAAAACATACTTCTCTAATTAAAATTGTGGGAGTAACATGAATAGGAAACATATTTAGAAATTTGGCTTATGTTAAAACAGCTTCTCTAGTGCAGCTTTCAAGGGGTATTTTAATGTCTATCAACAGTAAATATTTTGGCTACTGAATCACTTCTGAATGTGGAAGATGCAGAAAACCTCATTCTCCTTGAGGCATTTGTAGGGCACTGTTTCATGGCTGTTTACTGGACAGAGGACCATGTGTTGACTCTCTAGACAGAGTAGTTTATCCTAGTGTATTAGTTGATTAGCTTTGAAAAACAGTTCTTTGGAGAGGGGGTAAAAATTGTTCTAAAGCGTTTTCTCTTTTTAGATGGACTTACTGTTCCAAATTGCTTGCAGCTTTTCTCTCCACATAATGATTATGGAGTTAAACATTAGTGAGTCTATATAAGTAGAACAATGATAATAACTAGAGCAAGGAATGAAAATGTTAAACTAACAAATAAAGAGGTCAATTACGGAAACAGATGAGACGATAGAGGGCAAATTCTAATAGCAAGCCATAGCTGGCACAATGATTAGACCACAGGCAAAGCTTACTGAGTTTGGATTCAGAATGCTAAAGCAGCAACAGTGGAAATCAGAGGACTCACAATACAGAAAGAGCACAAATAATAACTGGAAGATATATATAAAGGCAGAAGGGAAAACGGTGCAAGTGAATAATGTTATGACACAGAAAGATCAGAAAGGACAGGTTTACCTGAAGATGAGGAATCAAAATGAGTAGAGGCACTTTTGCAGTACCATGCAGTTCTTCCTAAGGCAGGATTCCCCTCAGGACACCCAACTGACCTCTGCTTACCCAAGTCCCTGAAGCCTAAGCGTGGCAGCAATGCCATGATTCCTCAAATCACCCAGCAAAATTAATCTCTGTGCATCTACATTTTCTTCAGAGAGGATGACAATTTGCATGCAGCAAACATGCCACCGATAGGGCTTCTGGACCATCCCCCCGTCCCCTGTTCTGGGGATACTACCCCTTTCTAAGGCACACTCTCATATCAGGCAGAGGAAATAGACAGATGTTGATAATAACATGGTGAATATCGTGCTGTGCAGGGTTGATTGATCCAAATTTAGGTGGTGATGGAGGGGAGCTTCATGGACAAAATCATTCTATGGCTACAAGCGCTCACTGAGTTGTGGTAGCAGGAATTAAGTGAAGTCTATTGGTTTTATTTAGGTTAGAACAAGCAAGGCAGAGAATGACTGAAGGGCCTGAGTAGGAAGGCAAACCTTGTTAGTTTCTATTTATTTTTACCATGTAATATCCAATGCTTCATAGCTCTTGTGACATTTCAGACACATGCGACTATTGCACTAAGTCCAGAGAAGTAGGCCAATTTACAGCAGCTGAGGAGCTCATTCTTCTAGGGACTACTACTGAGACAAATCATTTTGATTTTTAGGCTTTCCTCCACCAATCAATATTTTTATTGCTTTGCTTGAGATAGAAAACAGTCATATAACAACAAAAGTTGTTGGGCTTTGTTTTGGATTGTTTGTTTTACTTTTTACTGGGATTTTTGAGCACAATGGAGTAGCCTCATCTCCTAGAAAATAATAAATGGTGGAAAAAAATTTGTACTCTACTTCAGAGGGAAAGAAGGGAAAAGACTTTAGTACACTGCAGATAGGACAAGGCTCCCACTGACTGTTTATTCAGCCTTCAGAGACTGTGTTCTCGTCCATGCTGTTGTTTACATGTAAGGACTTGTATTCCTGCACAGTCATATGCTACTGCTGATTAGTGTCATTTTGCTTTCTGTTCCTGCTCTTGCATCATCCCATATAAGAATTTCCAAACCAATTGCATAGATATATCTATAGTTGTTACAGACTAAGCTGCTTTCCATCTCAAAATTAATATAAGCCGTCCAGCAGGAACAAAAAGCACAGTGGCATGTTCACCGAAATTAGCTACCCAAATTGCTCTATTCACAAATTCCTGGGTTTGCACTTCACATGTTGCAAGCAGGTAAAGAATGGGAGGAAAAGCAAACTATAATCACAGGGCTCTGTCTTGGTGTCCATAGCCCGATCTTAAAAAAACTTAGTTGCACTTTTTTTCACCAAACTAAAATTATTCTTTCTGTATGACCTGTTATTGGAGGAGATTTTCAACACATCCTCAAGGTGAGCAAGGCTTCTTTTTCTGAATATTGCTCATTTTGCTAGCATCATAGACATCGATACCTGTTTCTGAGTGTTTGAAGGAAGACTTAATTCATTTATCAATTCCACTATTGAATTCTTTGAAAGGGGAAAGATCTTTGCATTCAGAAGCCTAGAAAAATATTCCTAAGTATGGCTCCATTACTTTCGTAATTTGTGGCAAGAAAGGGTTAGCACAAAAGAACAGATTACTTGCTGGTTGACAGCTTCTCCAACATTCATAATGGTTAGCTAAACTAGTTTCACCTACGTAACCTCATGTCCAGCAAAAATGATTTAAAATTTTGTGCAGTTAAATAACTGTAAACATGAGTTCCTGGTGTTCTTCCTTATTACTTCAATAAACTAATTCAGTTTAAAAAAAAAAGTGAAAGGTTCAGATGCTTCTGTAAATTTTTCAACAACTTTTTAGAGCCTGGAATATGCCAGTGATGGAGTCCTAGAGTAGAGCTCCCAGGCAGAGGAAGCATTGATATAGAATTACCAGAAGGAAAGTAGAACAAGGCAGATCACAATCCAAGGGAGCACAGAACATCCCTGTGCTGTCAATCAAATACTAGGTTTGCTAATCTTAGTCCTGGTAAGAACTCATTGTCTTACCCTGAGCACCTCTTTCCTTCATTTCCCTAACTATAAAATCATAAACTGTCAGGATTAGTTATTGTCTACAGGAGGCCAGTAGCTTCATAAGTGTTTACACGCTTTTCTGTTGAAAGAAAGGAATAAAATTATATATCTGAAGGACTGAAAAACATCAAGCATTTCAAACATTCTATCATTTTGTACTTATTTCTTATGAAATACTTCATCTGTTAAGATATTGCTCTGACAGCCTCAGCCATTCACCAGTTTCATGTCCCTTTGTAAGGACTATGCTATTGACACAGAATCATCTTTTCCCCCTTCATATCATATTTTCATGCCTCATGTCATTCCCACCTGTGGCTTTCTAGTAATTAATGATGTTACACTGCAAATTCTAATCAAGCCACATATGTATTTTGTTCATTTGTTTCCTTATGGGAAACATTTAAATTTCCCCTGGCCTTTATGCAGCAGCTGCGTGTCCTTCTGATTATTTCTTCTGCTGAAAAGTGGTCGAAGTGTTGCTCAGTCCAAAATCAGTCCAGCTGTAAAAGCATGTGAAATCTATTGGCCCAGGGTGTCCTAATCCATGTGCCATCTAGTTTTATTAAAAGCTGGGCAAATCACAGGATCCTTGAGATGTGCAATAGCAGCAAGAAAGACAGAGAAAAATGAGAATTTTGGGCTACAAAAGCAGACTGCTGAAATGGGTATTTTGAAGATTACAGCAACTGTAAGACACAGAAAAGAAACTTTCCCTGCTACACAAAGCTGTCTGTTAAGAGCATGCCTATAAATATCATCCCCTTTTTGTCTGTGTCTATGAACTAGATGAAAGCATTCAAAGTAGAATTTTCTCATTAACATAGAATTAAACGTATTTTGAAAAGAATTTTGATACATATATAGCAACTTGTCTATTACTTTAAACCTCTGCAGGCAAACACAAAGACAGCCATGCTACTGAAGCATAGGTCTGGGAATAGGGTGTTATACTAAAATCTGTCGAGGGCTTCCCATTTATCTTACCTCAGTCCTATGAATGTTTCTAGGACTCATTTTAATCTTATGTAAAATGTAAACTATAGCTTGTACACAGATTGCAGGGAGTCTGGAAGGTCTACTTCTTCAAAGCTTGCTCTTTGATGATCTATAATACAAAGCCCTAAAACACTCTAGCTATCTATTCCTTTTCCACATATTTTCTTTTATACTTCAAGGAGATCTGAAGATGTATCTTCATTACAGCTTAATGGCCTGTATCTTTTTTTTTTTTTTTTCCTGCTCTTGTAGCTGGGAGCAGTGTTTTAAATTAAGTTCAAAACACCGAGAGAAAAACATCTTTCTTGGCCTTCCTGAGTTGTCCACACTGCCTTTATCTTCTTTCTCACCTTCACAAGTTTCCTTATGTGAGGTTTCAGCTCAAGGAAAAAATATCTATGTCCAGTTCTTGCAAACTACTGACCTATCATGGGCTTTCGTCTCTTCTGCAAACATTTTGCATCCAGAAGATGGCAATGAAATCAAATTCCTATAGCTGGGAAACCTCAGATATTAAATTTAATGGAAAAGGAAGAGAGGACTTACGCAATCCATTCAAGTGGGCTTTTGTTAATGAATAAACAAATACCTTGCAATACTGGTAACAGAGCATTTGATCCTATAGTTTTCTCCCAGAATAAAATTTTACTGTCTTCAGATCTTGACTGCCTATTCAGTTTTAACTGTCATCCTCACTTCTCCACTTAATTATGGTGCTACACTCTGATAACTCTGATAACTCCTCTTTGACCCATATCCTTTGTTTTAAGGACTTGTTGCAGTCCTCCTTAATATATATCAAGGATCTGTAATTCTTTACTTCTAGTTAGTAATGGCTTCTTTATGCTTCCATATCCACTCCTCAACATGAAGATTCCCCATTCTCCTCCCATGTCTTCACTGACCTCTTCCATCTTCTCCAGTTCCAGTGCCTCAATGGATCTCTTCGTTGCTCTGCTTCCAGTACATCAGATCATTGTGTCTTCTGCACTCCATTTGGGGTTCACGTGCCTCTGATTTCCACCTACATCTCTATCTCTCATTATCCCTTTCCTGTCTAAGAGGATAGCAGAGTTTTGAAATTTGGCTGGGACTGACTTTTGTTTATATAAGAAGATACTTCTCCACAGATTTGCTTTGAGAGAACTTCAAGTTTGATAATACTGGATGAATTTACACAGCAGATGTCAGGTGGATAGTGTGCCCCTCATTCTGTTTTCCAGTTGTTTGTCATCAAAATCAACTGAATTCCGCTCTGGCCACTCCAGACAGCTCCTGAGTTTTTGCAGTCAGTGGAATACAACTCTCAAAGACTGTCATGCTACTTCCAAAACGAAAAACAGCATCCAGCTAGGGGCAGGTTCTCACAATCTCAGCCAGCTGTCCCACCTCTGTAAGTGCACAACTAGTCACACTGCTCTACAAGCAGGAAATGATTTGGAGCATTGAGCAGTTTGATAAGTAGAGCTTGTGAAGAACTCTGTGAGTAGCTAAGCTCTCCAAAGCAATATTAATGAACAATGACCTTGTTTTGAAACTATACACTGTGTGTTTCTTCACTGCTTCTCTATGGTCTCTGTTGATTTCTACTGTGTCCAACATTCTTGAAAACTTCTGCCCTTCTGGGAGACACAGATCACACAAGGGCTCACATTATACGAGAGTTTTTTACTAATTTTCCTGCAGAGCTCTGTCATCAGAAATGATCACTAGCACTTAGGAGCACCACTTACTTTGTGTATGGATACACAGAAAAAGTCTTCGGGACAGCAAGATCGATTAACTTAAAATACTATAGTGAAATTTTTTGAAGTTGTAACCTCATTTTTTAACTGAAAATAGGACTTTAAGAAAAGCACTTAATTTCTGTGTCATCATTTCTCCCAGCTGTACAATGGGATAATAACATTGCTTTATCTCGCTGGGATTCTATGAAGAAAATTCATTATTCTTTTGAGAGCCTCTACTACCGGAGATAGGATTGTGGAAAAGCTTCTCAAAAACTAGTTGCATTTGGGCTTATTATTGTCAGGTCACATTTGGGCTTATTACTGTCACATGAGTAAAGTTAAATACATTTATAAGTGCTTGCTGGCTTTAGACCTAGGTCAAGACAGGTGCAATTAAGGCAAAAATCCAAATTTTGAAATTTTTAAAATGAAAAGGTGATGCTCAACTCAAGAAATCAGTAACTTTGACGTTAAGAAACATTGCCTACATTTTCAGAATCTGACTCTCTCCGTGCATCACAGCACAGAGACACAAACAAAGAAAGCATATGTAGAAAACTCGGTCTATGGCATTTCCATGGTGCTGCGTATGTTTATTAGATTATTGTGCAGAATTTTGTTAACACTAGAGTGAGGAATTTTGTTCAGTGCTCTGCTGCTTGGTTTTGATACATACTGGCAAGGATATGTCCTGCCCCAGGCTGCTGCAGAGATACTGAGCCCTTCACTTGATGTTGCAGTTAACGGCTCAGTCTGACCCTCTGGGAAGTATATGCTTACTTCTTTTTTCTTTTCTTTTCTTTTTATTTTTTCTTTTTTTACATAAGTAGGGATGGTATCGATGTTCTCCAGCAATCTTCATCACACAGCTTTTCACAGGAAGAAGAACAAAAGGTAGAACAAAAAGTACAGGTTGTCAAAGATGCTGTCACTTGGAACATATTTCTCCTGAGCTGTATCTGAAAGGCGAGATAAAAGAAAAGATACTAAAATATTTTATGTGTGTTTGAGATGAGCTCAACGCAACTCCTGTTTCTCTGCTAAAACACATCACTGACTAAAGCAATATAAAGCTCAAAATGCCGTCTTTGAAAATAGTTAGACAAACACTACTTAGAGGCTTGGTTGTTTGGTTGTTTTTTTAACTTTGCTTTAGCCTGTCAGACTCAAGAACTGTCTCTCTGCCATTTGCAGACTCTGCCTCTGCCCCCTTGCCATTTACAAGGGTTTAAACAGCTATTGTGAGTCCTCTTCTTCTGCTATAAATAGCAAGGTATGGAGCAATGAATGCCCACAAATGTAACACAGTGCGGTAATGCATGAGGACTGCACAACTTATAGGAAAAGAAAAAAGAGGCAGTCGTCTTACGAACTCACCATTATTATGCGTCTGTGCATCTGACAGGGAAGTCACACCGCAGTCACTGCTGCTCGCCCCTGATTTCACCTGGGCTGTATATAGACTGCGTTTTATATGGGTGGTATGTTTATGACTCCCCCTTAGCTAGCAGCAGGTGATGGGCAGCAGTCTGATCTGCAACTGAACTTTGTCATTGTAATAGTCGCTCATTGTAACAGTGCCTGAAAGGAGTGCAGAAACCACCGCAAGAGGCACTGCTTGTTACAAGCTATTGCACCCATGGTTTATGCCTGCAGTCTACTTTAATTTGTGTACTAGTCCACACCAAGCCTGCCATTTCTGCTACACAGTTAAGGACAGTATTTTGCAAACAGTAAGGGTCAAGTTCTCTTCCAAACATTGATTCCCTTTCACAAGGAGCAAGAGAGCAGGGATCCTCCAGGAGTTTGTACTCACACTCCATAGGCACAACACCATGCACAAAACGAGCATCCTATTCACCTCTCTAACTGGAAACGTCTGGTCTGAGCTAGTTGTCTGGCATCACCTGCAGTCAGCAACAAAAGAAAAACACTGAAGAGAGCGATTGATCCGCTGCTAAAGCAGGTGTCTCAGAAAAGCAGCATGAATTGCCCTCTGGATCTTATCACCTCCCCTTAATTATAAGGGTAGACTGGAAAAATGGTTTAAACTAGATACTGGACTTCCAGGCAGCTTGAGTTAGATAAGCTGCCTTCCAGACCTGGTTGAAAGGCGACTGCATCAGAATCCTCTCCTCTCTGCCTACAGCAGGCTTTCTGCTGTGCAGAAACTTCAGGCAAAGCCCTGGCTTAATGTAAGTCCACAGCGACACTGTAACCAGACTAGGATTTCCCCCGAACATACCTGCTTCTGAATCCTGCACTATCATAGGCTCACAAAATCACCAAGTGGGAATTGCTGTGGTAAAACCCTTGTCCAAATATTTCACAGTATAAGAGAAGAAACCACTCATTCTAGAGAGGCGCAAAAATTCTGTTTCAAAGGTTTTAGGAACCTTGCCTTTATTTTGTAAAATGTTATTTTGCTTACCATACAATAATGCTTTGACTTTTAAAGTGGTTCTTTTTCCACTAGATGACATAAAAAATGGAGTGAACATTCACTAAAAACCCACAACCTATCTGTAACACTGAAACAGGCTGTAGCAGAAATGGGGTAGCTCTGTGTTAATTCCCAGTTACTCCATGGCTTACTGGAAAAAGCTGCGTGTAAAATCAGTGGAAATTGGGAAACCATGAGGAAATCCAATACACAACCTCAGACAAGACACATCTCAACAAACACATGGCGGGGTGTTACAAATGCAGGAGGAGGAGAAGACAAAAGATTTCTGTCATAAAATATGACTCTTTCTGCAGAAGGGGGTAAGCTTTCAAGGCAAGTAAGGGAGACAAACAGACAGAGGTTATAGTTCTAACCACAGCCATTAGAGCTGACAGGGAACAGGAAGCCTATTTAGTAGATTTGTCAGCATTTGGCAGTAATCCAAGTAAGACAGACATGGAAATGGGCCTTTGTCATTTTAAAATCTTCTTTCCTTTATGTTACTTTCTGTCTTCGCTGGCTTACCTTACTTCGCAAAGCCAAGGGCTGGGTTAGCCGTCAGTCCTTACCCCAGCTGTGGTCCTGCTGCCAATCACACACCTTTGCAGCACGATGGGAGCTGTGCAATGGGATGCATGCCACTAGCCAAGCCTCCACTGGGTTCTTGTCACTGACGGGCATGCTGCAGCACACTTCTCCAATCATCCAAATTTTGGTCACCTCAGGGCACAAGCAGAGTTTGCATTGATCCTCAATACACTGTGCAAGGCATGCCTCAGAGGAAAAAGGATGAGAGATTCAGCTAACTACAAGGAAATATGTTTGTAAATCTATATACGTGTACATACAAATACAGAAAATATACATGTCATATAAATATTTTCCTGTGTAAATGGAAGTATCAAAAAATAATAATTTTACCCATAATTTTACAAAAGGTAACAGTATTTCATTGTGCCTTAGCTCATGCTTTGCCCACCAATTTCAACCTGCCTCTGCCTCCCCCCACATTCACAGTACCTGAATACATTTCAAACATTAAGGAGTCGGATGCCAAAACAGCCTTGCAAAGGGCAAAATAATCTCAGCCCCATCTTGTTGTGGCAGAGATGAAGTCACACGTGTGTTGCCCATAGTTACCGAGACAACCTGCAGGATATCTGCAGTTTGAACCTCAGTCCATCATTTGCCCATGCCTGCATGCCAAAGTACCCTGTCTGTAGAAAAGCTGCTACTCAGAATATAACTCAGAATAACTCGGGCTTCACTGAGCGTTGAGCACAAACCAGTTAAAGTCATGCTTTACTGCAGATGGAGGGAAATCATCCTTTCCTGTTAATGACTCTGCACTGCTAACCACGTGCATTCGGAAGTCCCAAATTAACTCTATTACAGTTCCCAGGGAATACTACTGGCCAAAAAAAAAAATCGCCAGATTTTTAAGTCTCATGAATGTTTGCTTCTTCTGTTTAACTCTGAGTTCCTGAGACCAAAGGGTGCACTCAGGTCAAGTTATCAAGAGTTTCTGAGGTACCACAAGAACTGTAAAACTGTGCTTTTAAAATGAAATAGAAGATATGCCACCAGAACCTGGGGCTTCAAGAAAAAAAACAACAAATATCATGAGACTCCATTAAAAGCAGGAGCTGACAACACCGTGACCCAGAAGTGACATGGAAGAGTCAGCACTATTTCTAGGTATGCTGAGACTCACATTATTAACTTTTGAAATGCCTTCTAGAACAATATGGGACCAAATTTATTGCCAACATAAGTAATTTCACCTGAATAAGGTGAAAATTCACCTGGATAAGGTATTTCACTAGGCTCATCTATGAAAAACTTTGGCCCTGGGTGTTGTTTCTCTGTCCATTTGAGTGGAGCACAGGCAATTTTCATATCAGCAGGACATCTTTTCTGAAAAAAAGGAAAAAAAAAAGAAAGAGCCAACAGATTTTGGAAACAAAATTATTACTTACAACTGTGACAGATACCATGGTGATGCTTACAAGAATTTTTCCTATTAAGCTTTAGCAAGTTGCTGGTGCCACAATAAATAACCTTTCATATATGGAGGCTGCAGAAGGAGCAAATAAGGGATAACACAAGCAATTCTAGAAGTTTTAAAAAGGGATTATATCACTTCAAACCTAAACCAAGAATGTAATAAAATAAAAAAAAAGAACCTGAACTATATGGAATTACTTACCAGGGTATCCTCGTTCCTAATCTATAATTTATATGCACATTCATTTTACATTTCTGTAAAAAAAATTAGATGTATTTGGATTTCAAATGAAAAATATCAGATTATATACAAGGCAGCACGGAAGCATCTGCGGCGAAATAACGCTTCCAGTGAGATGCCTGTGAATCTTTTTGATACCCAGTAGTCAATAGGGGATTTTCCTCCCAGTTTCCTATTTTAGGGAGGCTTTAATTCCTCTTCCTCTGAGAAATCTAACTTCTCATGGTCAGGAACAAAGAATTTTGAAGGCGGAAAAAAATGTAAAGTCAACCTAAGTCTTTTGGTACAGATGAAATGTGCATGCAGCTGAGTTTACAGAAGGATTTCATAATATCAAGACCTATGGAGATCAAAAGTAATAATAATAATAATATAATAATAATAATAATGATGAATCTCTTAGAGTCTGTGGTGGCATG
>NW_009925290.1:0-837 GCF_000696875.1 Nestor notabilis | reverse complement strand
ATGGGTGAGTGATCTCTCCCTGTCCTTATCTTGTCCCCTGAGCTTTGTCATGGTATTTTCTCTCCCCTGTCCAGCTGAGCAGGGGCAGTGATACAGCAGCTTTGGTGAGCACTTGGTGTCCGGCCAGGGTCAACCCGCCACAGCAATCAGTGTAACAAACAGTTAAACAAATCTAGCTAAATCCTAGCAATATATCCCACTGTGACCAAGACTGGAATCAGCCAGAACTCAAAACTCGGTGAAATCTCAGCAGCATTCAGATCCAGGTGAACAGTTCAAGACTGGTAATGCATCTGAGTCACAGATACGAATCTGGAGCAGAATCCTAACTTTCTTGAATGGATGGAAAAAAGGAAAGGGCAGGTCTGGATGCACAGAGTAACCCCACAGCTTTCTTCATTAAGGCCATTTTTCAAGGGTTGAAATGTAAACCTGCATTCCCCATTTGGCAGATTTCTCTTTGGCTCTGAGCAGTATGGCCCATTTTTTGCATTACAACCACAAATCCCTTTAGAGCAGAGTTTTCTGCTGTAAAGTCAGGTATCTCCTTCCCAGTAAAAGCTCATCTCTGTCCTTTTAAGTACGCTTAGTGATGCTGTCTTGATGAAAGTCATGATGAGATAATGACCATCAAAGATATTGCCAAGTTCTCCCTTTACAAGCACCACTTACAACTCTTCTTTTGTAAGTTAGTGATTCTCCAGCTGTTTCATGGAAAAGACCTGTTTTTCAGAGTCTTGGATGTGGTGTTGAAAAAAAAGGAAATAAAATAGTCCTTATCTAATTTCTCCCATGGTTTGTAACCAACAAGTTCCAACACGTCTCCTTCTATCAGCT
>NW_009925289.1:130047-141005 GCF_000696875.1 Nestor notabilis | reverse complement strand
AACTCCGAGAGACAATAAATCAGCATTGTGAGTTTGTGGAGTTTAGGATCCTGAGAGAAATAAGGCAACTTCAAGAATCACAGCCCTAAGCTTCACATAAGTATGTTAAGACTTGTCCAAGGATATGCTTGGCATGCCCAAGAAAATCAGATGATCTTCAAGGATAGCTTCCTTCAAACTCAAATGGTCTATTCTGGTTTGAAGGACGTGTAGCGAGTGGCCAGTATGGATGAACAAAGATCTCCTGACTAAGCTTAAATGTAGAACAAAAGTGTATAGAAGGTAGGAATGGGGAGAGCTACAGAGAAGAAACACAGAAACATTTTCTGAGCTTGCCTACATGATGCTAGGAAAACCAAAACTCAGCAGCAGTTGAAGATAGTGATGAACATGAGGAGCAACAAGAAGTGTTAAGTTTCTGGGCAGCAGAAGGAAAACAAAGGAAAATGTGGGACCACTGCTAGCAACATCAGCTATAGAAATGGATGTTGATGGACATTGTGTCTTTTTTGCTGCTTTCAGTAATTTGATTTTCAGTTCTTAGATCCCTGAGCATACTAGGACAGTCTGTGAGAACTGGAGCACGGTAGGCTAACCTCAGTCTCTGGGAATACTATGAACAATAATGGTTCTTCAAAGCCGTGTACAAACACAAGAAGAGTAAGATAATGACTGGAAATAGTCAGCTTTGATATACTAAGGCAAATTCATGCCTGACCACTAGGTTGTCTTTTGAGAAAAGGTGGATAAGGGGAAAATTAGTGGATGCCATTTGCGTCTCTGTGGATAAGGGGAAAATTAAATGGATGCCATTTACCTGTTTACCAAGGTCTTCTTCGTGATCTCCTATACTAATAGTATTTATTATTAAAATATTTATTCAAAATGATCCTCTCCTTTGTTCTTCACAAAGCCATCATCCTATGGTCTTGACTGGTGGATGATTAGGGACCTAGAAAGTTGTCTGGACCATCAGCCTGAAGGAGAGGTGGTTAGTGAAACTAGGTCCAGCCGGTAGCTGGTTATTAATGGTGTCACTCAGGGGTCTGTACTGGTGCCAACACCATTTAATGTGTTTATTAACAACCTGTAGAATGGAGTAGGGTAAACTCCCCACAAGACTGTATGTGACAAGAAACTGTGGGAAGCAGTCAATATGCTGGAGGGTAGGGCTGTTTTTCAGAGAGGTCTAAAAAGGCTGGAGGTATAGGCCAGCAGGAAAAGAAAATTAAAAAAGGAAAAATATATTTTTGCTAATTGTAAATAAAAACAATACACTAACAAAGATTAGAAAAGCACATAACCAGGAATAAAATAAAATAATTTATCCATCAAATATAAGAAATGTTGATCATATTTTATTATCCAAATAACCAAAGCTGAGAGCCAAGAGATGAAGAACTTAGTTGCTGTGAGAGTACAGTGTAGTGTACAGAATTTTAAAGAAGCATGCAAAGGGTGCAAATTTCCTCATCTAGTGCGTTCCTTTACACTCAAATCTCCCCTCTTCTTTTCCTCAGGATATAAATCATTAAGCCATTTAAAAAGCAGTTTTGTCACCCTGCCTAAGAACTGTGAATTGCTTGCACATCTGTGGAAATACCATTTCCTTGATAAGGTAAGAGTTTTCCTATTTCCTTGTGGTAAATCATTTAAAAACTTGAGACTTGACTAAACCATAAACAATTTTTTTTATCCAATAAGGTGAAAAACACACCCTTTTCAATCAGTTTAGCTATTGTGTAAAATAGATTGCGATTTTTTATTTCATATACTATTTTTTATATTTCCTATCATCACACAAATTGATTGGCATGTTTTATAAAGCCATATGCCTACTGTTGCTGTATGGAGCTAATTCTTAGATCTCAATTAAGAGTAAGCATGATAGTAGCTGAACACTAGTGGTTATAAAAGGTTCAGAGAGATTGTCCTCTAACCCACTTTTGAGAAATGTAGTGAAAAAAACCCTGCATCTACAAGTGAAAGATTCTGGCAGGATCTTCTCATATCCTTAAGACAAAAGTACCCTTAGGAACACGGTGTGTATTCTGTGGAGAGAAATCTCAGATCGTATGAATGGGTGGAAGAATAGATATTTTACTGAAATCCCAGTAGTGGATGAATAGATACCTTACTGATAATAAATATGTTCACTCATTAAAAAAACAAGAAAGAAGGGTTGTAGAAAGTACTTAGCTATGCATTCGGTAAAGACTTTGCAAGCATTATACATGTAAAACATGATCCAAGGAATTACAAGTAAGTTCCCAACACAGCATATTTCCAAGAGAACCAAGTGCAAATCAGATTCCTTCCATCGAACACACATATACAAAAGAACACTCATCACGAACATTAAAATATTTTTTTTGCTTTAAATCTAGAACTGAGAAATCTGCACAAACCCAGAGGAAAGCAGCTGATTAAGGCAGCAAAACCAGAAAGAAAACAACCATTTAAAATTGTTTTTATATGCAGGGATGGAAAAAGGCATGTTATACATGGCATCTTCTAAACCTAGTACCAGATGAGTAGTCTTTGCATCAAGGCATTTATGTTTCCGTGTTGACAATGGTAATGATTTTGTATACATATCTCCACCTCTACCTTTGTTTGTGTAGGCTGAGGTAAATTTCATGGAGTACTTCAGAATAGTTCAGGAAGTAAATAATAGAAACAACATAATTTCTCTGTATCATATCATTACTTTCACTCCTTTGAAGTTTATTGTGGAAGAAAAGAGATTAACAATGTAGTGTTGGTCTGTGTAAACAGTACTAACTCACTCCCTGGGAAGTTACAGATGTAGGTGGGATTAAATTCCCGTGATTCTTACCTGGTACTGAAAACAATCAATGGAAATATTTCTTGGAGTTCTTCACATGAATAGTTGGAGTTTGCAAGGTCAAGCCCTCAAGAAGAAAATCAGTGGCAAGGCTTTCATTATCGTTAATACAGCTACAACTTTTGCCAAATGCTAAATTAAGTATTACACACACTACTGGACTTATCCAACATCTCTGCTATAGTGCCTCTCCACTGTAAATATTCTTTGAATTAAAGTTAGTAAAGAATCTCTTTCCTGATGGGAATAAAAATACATTGAGAAAACCAACAAAAACTGGAGGTAAGTCAATGGCCCAAATATTTGTTATTATTTCAGTTTCCTGGAAATTTATTATTTGATAATTCAACAATCCACACGTCCTCAGCACAAAACACTTCCCTTTTTATTTAGCAAAGCCTAATTAAAATCCCCTATTCTCTACTTCTCCCAATATTAGTAAAAAAAAAATATAATCAAAGGCTCTGAATAGCAAAGTTCTCAAAAATGAGGTCATTCCTTTTCTGTAACAAAACTGTCTATAGGACAAAGAAAATAATCAGGAGAGCATTTGACAAGGCCTGCCAGCAGCAGTCCAAAGTGTCTGGGCTTCTTGCCAATAGTCCCTGAACCTAAAATCATGGGTTAACAAAACAGCTAAAATGTGACACCACTTAAGAGGTTTTTTTTCCTTGACAGCTATGAATTACAGTGCAGCTCCCCTAGTATGCTCACTGGTTCGAAAGATGCTAGTTCACCCACAAAACTATACTTGCAACTTCCATATTTTAACTGGCTTTTAAATTTCAAATATAAAAATCTAAGTGATCTTTTAAATCATCAAACGATCTGTTTAGTATGACATGAAGGGAAAAGAAAAAGATAAAGTATGGATATTAGTTAAATTAAAAGTTAACTGATGCTTCATTAAAATAAAAAAACTGAGTATCTCTAAAGCTTAGTTTATTCAGCTTCAGTTTATAGCTGGAAAGTTGAGGTACATGGCCATACTGAGAATAAAAGCAAAGTTAATTGGTTTGTCAGAGCTGCCAGGGCACTTAGTCTTACTGCCTAGAAGACTTTTGATGGCCATTGGAAAGCTTAGAATGTGTGCTTATATTTTGTGTGTAGTATTTAATTTACTAGAGATGAAAATGACACAAATGGAGGTTCTACACCTTAATGTGTAAAAGCCATGCACTGTCATGACCCTAATTTAAGATAAAGTTGTGAGAAACAACCTTGGGATTTTTGTTTCATCTTATTGCTTCTTTGGGGAAGAAGGTTAGTTGGAAGACAAGAGGATGGGCTGTTCATGGCGAGAGTATTTAGGGCACTGAGAAATTGATTGGATTTCTTGCACTGCTACAAATTTGGCATGACTTTGAACAAGTAACTTAGGGCTACATCTATAAATGAGCTCTAAGTATGTTGTTGCAATCCATAACTTAAAAGAATCATGACATGGTGGAATCTATACAGCTATTCCCACATGGATAAACAGATGCTTACACACCAGATTCAGAAAGCCAGCTTGCTGCAAAGGGTGATATCTTGATACTTGGCTAATAGCAAATATAAATGAGAAGTATTATCTCAGGTGAGCATACGAGTATCATAAGTAGTATGTTAATAATAATTCTTTCTTGCCTAGTTCTTTGAACATATTAATAGGATAAATATATTCAATACATACCTTACAAATTATCCTTTGTGGATTACATAAGTGAAGTAAAACCTACTCACTCAGTCACTGTGCAGTTCTACAATATTAGTACCTTAACACTGTGTAAAACTTCACTGGTAAACATATTCATACCATGGTAGATCAGACTTGAAGAAAACTGTATACTGTCCCTGTTGCTTCCCAGTAGTTGAGATATGGTTTTGAGGGTTGTAGTCTGAATTTAGGTGCTTAATCTCCCAAAGAGTTTGGATGTTGGCTTTTATACCTAGTTTGAAAAACGTAGGTCTTCTTGTACATATAGACCTAGCACATCCAGAGGAGGGCCATGAGGATGATAAGAGGACTGGAGCACCTCCCATATGAAGATAGGCTAAGAAAGCTGGGGCTGTTCAGCCTGGAAAAGAGAAGGCTGTGTGGAGACCTCATAGCAGCCTTCCAGTATCTGAAGGGGGCCTACAAGGATGCTGGGGAGGGATTCTTCATTAGGGACTGTAGTGGTAGGACAAGGGGTAATGGCTTCAAACTTAAACAGGGGAAGTTTAAGTTAGATATAAGGAAGAAGTTGTTTACAGTGAGGGTGGTGAGGCACTGGAATGGGTTGCCCAAGGAAGTTGTGGATGTCCCACCCCTGGTGGTGTTCAAGGCCAGGCTGGACAGAGTCTTGGGTGACATGGTTTAGTGTGTGGTGTCCCTGCCCATGGCAGGGAGGTTGGAACTAGATGATGTTCAGGTCCTTTCCAACCCAAACCATTCTATGATTCTATGTCACAGTCTTGTGAAGAGAAATACTTCAGTGCTGGGGAGTCAGAAGTTACACTCAGTTCAAAACAGTAGCTTTGTAAGTAGGTAGTGTAAAAATGTAAAAATGGGAGGGGGGGTGTTTAAGTAGAGAAAGGTTTAAGCTAAACTCACAGATATGTATGGTGGGTACATTCAGTTTGAGATTTGTTTGTGGAAAGCAGTTTGGGACAACTAAATACTATCTAGTGATACTCAGTACTTAGTAATACTGAGCACTAATTCCGGATCACATTGTAGGGTTACAGTCTCCTTCCTGCACAATTCTCCTCCAATATCATCACATGACACATCCTTAAAAACAGACAGGGAAAAAATCTGTTCCAGTTCTGACTGCATAAAGTCCTGGGAGCATTGTCCTTACATATTAGATGGGAGAACTGACACCAGTAGTAGTGGTTGCCACAGCTCAAATTACTGTATCCACCTGAAGAAACTTTCAAGTCAAGAAAACTATTTCCAGAACATATTCACAGGCTTTCATAATTTAATTTCTATTAAATTAGTCCTTTTCTAGACAGTAGTAATTTTCATGTTTAATGATTAATAGTTAAAAATCTGTATCACACATTTCTACCTTTGAGGGCAGTATGTCAGACAATTATTCAAGTTATAACACAACGGAATATCTGATCCAATTAGTGTACTGGGACACTGTATCATTATTGATTTATAACTAGATGTTTCTCATTCTTTTTGGTAATTTGTTATGGGCTGACTGTGGATATCTGTATCCAGCTTTCAAATGAAACAGACAAAAGCCAGGTCTCTCCAGCTAGAGCTAGGCATGCAAGCACAATACAGTTATCAACAACTTTGAGAATTAGGTTATTCACTAACTATGCCTGAATGTATATGTTAGATAGCCATGATTGAAAAATAGACCCTATATGTTTATTTTTCACTACATATACATCCAAACTATTTTGAGTGGTTTACAGCTATGATCAGCCAGTCAGAGAGAATCCAGGAGGATTTTTCCAGCATTTTCTACAAAACACTTCTATTATTTTCTATTTATTTATACTTGCGTAGTTTGCTCAACTAGGCCAAATTCTGCTCCTTTCTTTGATTCTCAACTCAACATTACAAAGTAGACATTTATTCAGAAGCAAAGAGTCAAATATTGTCCTAAATAAATTTCACAATGGTCTGAGGTCAAGCTGGAGAAAGACGAGCAGTGTGAACAAGTGCAAAGAAAATCAGGATTATTTGAATATACATTTAAAACAATTCACTTTGAGGTTATTAATAGTCTGCACCATTTTTCAGTATTTTTCCTCATAGGTAATGGAATGTGACTGTTTAAAAATGTCACTGTAAAAATAATGACAAGCAGGTTATTCTTTCTAATTCAGGTTTACTGCTAAGGCTGAGTCTAATACATTACAAGAGCTTTGACTTAGGAGCTTTTTTCTATAAACACCTCCACTTTCGTATTGATCCTGTAACAGGGTTATTGCCTTGTACTATGAAAAGAATTATTAAATTATAATTCCAGTGACCAATACACTTTTATCACCCACTACCATGGAAATGCGCTCTTGTGAGGCCTCACTTGGAGTATTGTGTACAGTTCTGGTGTCCTCAACATAAAAAGGACATGGAGCTGCTGGAACAAGTCCAGAGGAGGGCCACGAGGATGATAAGAGGACTGGAGCACCTCCCGTATGAAGACAGGCTGAGAAAGTCGGGGCTGTTCAGCCTGGAGAAGAGAAGGCTGCATGGAGACCTCATAGCAGCCTTCCAAATATCTGAAAGGGGCCTACAAGGATGCTGGAGAGGGACTCTTCATTAGGGACTGTAGTGGTAGGACAAGGGGTAATGGCTTTAAACTTAACCAGGGGAACTTTAGGTTAGATATAAGGAAGAAGTTGTTTACAGTGAGGGTGGTGAGGCACTGCAATGGGTTGCCCAAGGAAGTTGTGAATGCTCCAACCTTGGAGGTGTTCAAGGCCAGGTTGGACAGAGCCTTGGGCGACATAGTTTAGTGTGTGGTGTCCCTGCTCATGGCAGGGGGGTTGGAACTAGATGATCTTAAGGTCCTTTCCAACCCTAACTATTCTATGATTCTATGAAATGTTTCATTATTTGTCTTTCTTATGAGTCATAAATATTTTACTGCATTTTCCCTTTCATAACTCTCCACAGCAGAAAGGAAACACAAAAACCGAAGTTTGAAAAAATACTTCTTTGGTTGTTTGAATTTCTCAAAGTTGCATATCACTAATCGGGCTCTAATGAGTATTATCTAATATCACCAACAATTTGGCTTCAGGTGGACTGCTTACTAAATATGGTGTTTGAAATTTAGGAGGCCAGCGGCCTATTTTCCATACTTATTTAATAAACTTATTTTCATTATTGGAACATGCTGACAGTTAAGTAAAACAAAGAGATTCTAAGCTGATAGAAAACTTAACAAATTTCCTTCTGCATATGTAAATAAGCATCCTGCTCTTGACTTCTGTGTGGTGTTCTTTGTGCCTATTTGTTTCTGTATTGATAAGGAAACAAATCAGATTTGCTAACTGACTTATTACAGATCTTGCTATGCTTAAACCATGGGTTTACGAGGTGCAAAGTGCATTCTTTAAGTACATGCCCCCTTAAAAAAAAATTTTATTTATACAGTGAAGACCACCTAGTTGTGGAAACACTTTAAAGTGTAATTATATAAAAAAAGAACCCAAACAAAAACACCTGGAGGGTACCTTTCCTGACAGATTTTGTAAGCAGTTAATTTTTAAATTATCATCTCTTGAAGTCAGCGTAAAATCAGCAAAAAGCCCCACTTTAACCATATTCTGGTCTTTGCTTGAACTTGAACAGAAATATTGTTGTGTGCTTATGCCTTCTCTGAATAAAGTAAGTACCAGTAGTTCTGCAGAGTTTAAATCCTTTATTAATTATCACTGATTAGAGGGTCATTGTGTTATTTGAAAAAAAGTTCTAATAACTGGTGATTTGTAAAAAAATCCAGCCTATATTTAAAAAGTAAATCTTTTTAGGGCAAAGGTAGAAAACATTAATTTTGAAGATTCAAAACCTAGAAAGCAAATAAAAATGACCCAGTATTTGTTTTTATTTGCCTCCAGCTCTATGATTTCTTTTTAAGAAGGTTTCACTAAACATGCTCAAGTGCCTGGAGAAACAAATACACATTTTCTTGAAAACACTTAAAATACCTTATTTTCTTTTTCCAGCTACAGGATAAGGCATAATTAACCAATGTGTTCGGCTATGAGCTGCTGGATTGCTAAAGAAAGAAAGAAAATAAAAAGTGGGCAATGCTTTCTGAAAAGTGACTACAGGTTTAGCAGATTATTTAAGAGGTTATTCAGGCTCATTTCTCTATTAAACAGAACAATAGCAAATCATAACATTTTCTTCTGATACACTGTTTTTTACATGAAATGTTCCTTAAAAATGTTTACTTAGGAACTTGTCCCTTATAGATTAAAAAACAGTTCTACTTTACATATTTTATTTTAACTGTTTAAGCAGAAATATTTTGGATAGTTGAAAAAGTCCACCTGAACTGTGGTGGAAGCATGATGTGAATGTCACTCTGAGCCTTCTTGTTATTCATTTGTGCTTAGGTGCACGAAAGTACAGTGACCTCTACATCTCAGTCTCAAAGGTTGTAGATCGCTGTTATAAACTAAAATGCAGCAAAGCTGAAGAACAAATATAACTGAAAAAGAAAAATCAGAGTAGAATCATAGATACCGTGTGGATCGTGGATACCATTATCATCTTCACAAAGTTTCCAAGGCTGCTGACACAAACTGCACATACACTCTCCTCTTTTTGACAAACCATTTAAAGTCTGTCACTGAATAATTAAAGTAGAAAATGCAAATATTTCTGTAGTAAATATATGCAGGTTTATATTGTGGAACTACTATTCCTAGGTCAATCACTGAAATGGTACAGCTGGCAGAATGCCATTTTGATGAAGTGATGCCAGTTTACCTCATGCAAATACTTAGCTCTGTTCACCAGGAATTAATTTTCCTACCTTTTCTGTTTTCCTAGTACAATGACTTTTTAGAGGTTAATTCTAAATTAGATTTACAGAGACCAGAGAAAAGTGTGAAAATAATGACATGTGAACAGCCAGATTTTTCTGTGCTACAATAAACAGTTCTACAGAATGTGATTGTATAAATCCCTGTACACAACACAGAATGCAGAAGACATCTGGACAGGCAAAAAGGAAAGAGCCATGGTAGAAAAATTAACAAACTTTCCCTCCACCTTGCTTTCTTAGTACATTTGGTATTTCTACAAATTACTGTTTTTGTCATTCTTCAAATGCATGAGAAGTGGAGTCTTAATACGCAACCTTTGTACTTTCATGCTTATTATTTTCCTCACTAGCTTTATTAAAATAGCCTTAAATCAATGGAATTTTAAAAATCATGACCTTGTTCCTTTGGGCTATTTCTCTTTCATATTATGGCTTAAATAGCTCAAGTCTTTGTGTAATGACTAACAGTCTTGTAAGGAGGAAATCTACATTGAAACTGCATAGAATGGTTTTGTCACTTTGGGCTTGAAGTACATAGCAACAATATAATGAATGAGATTTTGAAGAAAATAAATATATATTTAAACCCCTTTTTTAACAGATTTTTTTTTTTTATAACTAGTACTGAAACAGTAAGAAGTATCTTTATTTTTGCTAAAAATCAAGAATTATTTTTATTTTAATTTCACAATAACCAGGGCATTATCATATGTACTTACATTTTCTTGTCTAGCTTATTAACAGTAATCTTAACATTTCATAAGTGTACATTTCACACCATATTAACACTTGCTTCTGAAGTGGGGAAAGTTCCTGAATTTATTTAAATGTCTTCTCTTTATCAATTTTATCTTTGCAGAAAACAGAAAGTGCTTGGACTAAGTGCCAGGGTTTAAAAAGAGTTAAAATTGTAAGCAGCAATGTTTGAATGTAAAACTTTCAATTTAACAACTTTGTAAAGTGCCAGGGAATAAAGCACTACAGACTCAGAGCTAGAACCTTATCTATATGTATACTAATAAATGATAAATGGAGTTTGTTGTAGGCCCCTAAAGTTTCAGCTTGGGGAAAGAGGGGCACAAGGTACAAGGTTTATTAAAATAAACAAAAAAAAAAAGAAAGATAAAATCAGGCAGTTTTGCTTTTCCCTGATTGTTTCTCTCCCCCACACACTTTATTTGCCACTGGTGATAAGGGTTAACAATGCAAAACTCCCACCAGCTGGTGTTTCACAAAGAAAAGGCCCTTAAGGAAACGACTCTCCCACTGACAAAAGCAGCCTGTAAGCTTTGCTTCAGAAGCTAGTGCTATTTACATAAGCACATAAAGGCAAGTCACAATGCAATTAGCCATATCAGGATCACACCAGAGAATGTGAGAGTTCTTTACAAAGGTCCCTCCATACACTGTCATGATTGTGCTTTATGCTTTTAATTAGAAGTCTCTGTTATTGACTTAAAGGCATTAATTCTCTGGGGTCTAGTGGCAATGAAGTTATGACAGGTGATTTTATATGTTCTACCTCTTGTAAGTTACATTTTGCTATATTTCAAAAAAAACCGGGGCTTTATGATTAGGTAATAAAGCACTGCATCTATTTTCCAAAAAAG
>NW_009925289.1:113188-130016 GCF_000696875.1 Nestor notabilis | reverse complement strand
AGCAGTACACAGGCCCCTGAAGGAAACAAAATAGCGATTTAATTTATTAAAAGAGATTAGAAGTGTCAAGCACATTTTGACTAAGTGGGAATTGGAAGAAAGTAATAAGCAAAAAAAGTTAAAAAAAAACCAAACAACAAAAGACTCCTAACAATTAGTAATTTATTATTTGATTTTTTGCAACAAACATACTCTGAGTAATAAGTCAGCTTTTTGAGCATTCTGTCTTGTCCATTGCATAGTTTCACTGTGTCAGTTTTTGTTTACTAAACTTTTTCTTATTTGCTTTCAGTGATTTCTTATTCATATTACTTAGCTGAGAACTCGAGTCACATGTTGTTTGTTTTCTGACTGACTAAAAGTTTGGAATAAGGAATAATGGAGATCAGCCAGGAATAATAAATGAGAAATAATTTAGTTCATCTGCAAGTTTTTTCAGTGCTAATTATTTGTTTCTAAATCATGAAAGCTTTGGGGATTCCTGTACATTTTCATGAATATTCTTTCCAAACATGGCTGGATAGCAAAAGGTATTATTCTATCAAAAGTGATGTGCAAAAATACGAAAATTCTTTAGGCAAAGAAAGAAACGCGGTACAAGTTAGTTTAGTAAACGGTCAAGTGTAGTGGATCTTAAACATTAGCTTCTGGGTGAATCATGCTTTGTCAATAACCCAAGTGAGAGAAGACATCTGGTTATTATTTTCTCATCACAGTGTAGTGGAAGGTTCATTTTGGTTTGTGTTCACATTTCTTTCACTGAAGTCTCACTTTGTTTTGCTATAGTGGGATAAGAAATTTCAACATGACAAAGCAGATGACACATCTTCTATGTAGAACACAAGACATCAAGTGAAACGATCAGCTGGCAGGGACAAAATAATAATAAAAAAAAGGGGTTGGGTTATTTTTTTTCACCTGTCATTACAGAGTTGTGGAACTCCTTGTTTGGGGAAGTTTCTATAAATACATCAGCAACAAAAGGAAGACTAAGAAGAAGCTCCATCTGTTATAGGATGCTGGGAGAAATACCATGACAAAGGATAAGGAAAAGGCCGAGGTACTTAATGCTGCCTTTTCTTCAATCCTTAGTAGTAAGACCTTTTGTTCTCTGGACACCCAGCCCCCTGAGCTGGAAGACAGGGGTGGGGAGCAGAATGAAACCCCCCTAAATCCAAGGGAAAATGCTCAGCAACCTGCTAAACCACTTAGACATACACAAGTCTATGGGATCCAATGGGATCCACCCAAGGGTACTGAAGGAGCCGGTGGAAGTGTTCGCAGAGCCATTTTCAATTATCTATCATCAGTTCTGGCTAACTGTGGAGGTCCCACTTGACTAGGAGTTAGCAAATGTGACACCCATCTACAAGAAGGGCCAGAAGAAGGATCCGAGGAACTACAGGCCTGTCAGCGTGACCTCAGTGCCAGGGAAGGTTATGGAGCAGCTCATCTTGAGTGCCATCACAGGGTATGTACAGGACAACCAGGCAATAAGGCCCAGTCAGCATGGGTTTATGAAAAGCAGGTCCTACTTGACTAACTTGATCTCCTTCTATGACAAGGTGACCCACTTAGTAATGAGAGAAAGGACATCAATCTTGTCTACCCAGACATTAGTAAAACCTTTGACACCATTTCCTACAGCATTTTCCTGGAGAAACTAGCTGCTCATGACTTGGATGGGCATACCTTTGACTGGTAAAAAACTGGCCAGATGGCTGAGCCCAAATAGTGGTGGTGAGTGGAGTTAAATTAAGGAAATTAAGGAAAAAATTATTCACTGAAAGGGTTGTGAAGCATTGGACCAGGCTGCCCTGGAAAGTGGTTGAGTTACCAGCCCTGGGACTATCTAAAAGATGTGTAGATGTGGCACTTAAGGATATGGTTTAGTGCTAGACTTGTCACTGTTAAAAGTTGGACTCAATGATCTCAAAGGTCTTTTCCAACCTAAACAGTTCTATGATTCCAGGTTATAAATGGGAAATGTTTACATGTACCTAGAATGTGATTAGATAAATTGGTCAGAATCCATTGGCACTCCTAAATACAAACCAGCTTTGGCTCCAAATGTGTGTAAGCCATAGATTCTTGGAAGTAGGAGTAAATAGCATGTTTGATACTGGATATTCTTGGAATCAAGGTACAGGTTAAATAGGCATTCAATCTGTTCTGGTATAGTTACAGTTTTGAATGCCATTCTTATAGGGAGAGATAAAAGCAGTGGACATGGGAATAATAAAGAGAAAAGGGAAGACAGACGCATGGAACTATAGGGTGTGCAACATATAACATTTTGGTTGTAATTAATAACAATCATATCAGCATTGAGGTTTTGATCACTGTAGGTGATGTCTTTATAAGCATTTCTTGCTGCTATTGCAATAAAGATGATGAATAAAAATAAATATCGCAATCTGTAAATAGACCCATAATTTAGACTGCATTACGTTTTCATTTGATAAGATTAAATATGTTATTTGTTTTCATAGAGGGAGCAATATCTTTCCTGAGAGACAATACCACTGCTGTGGATGAATTAACACTTGTTTTGCTAATGGAGGAATCATTTTTGTATAGATGACCATTATCATGAACAGCTTTATTTTTCATGGAAGTATACCGTAGCTAAAACTAAAAACCTGAAACACCAAAAAGCTGTTTGGACCCTTTTTACCTAGAATAATGTAACAATGAATTTTTTCGTATGTAGTAATTTACATGAAAATATAATTATTTGGTTGCTCATGCACAATAAATATTTCAATCTATTTACATCCTGATTAACAAGCAGAGCAAGTCCTATCATAAAGCATTTTTTATAAGAGTGTTAGACATGAGAACAAAACAGAAATTCTTCATATTGAGTTCTGCGGAGTTGTTCTGATTTTTTTACCTGCTAGCACTCCTACACTGGTCACAACTACCATACAGAAAAGGCTTCTAATATTCACTGATCTTGAAAGTATTCTCCAGTAGTAATTAAACTTCTATAAAAAAACAAACAAAAAAACAACCCAGAAAACCAAACCCAAAATGAAAACCATCAACCAAACAACATAGAAAAGCTATCTTTACAATTGCGACTCCATCAATTAGATTCAAGAGGATCACAGATCCCTTATAGTAATTTAGATTTAGAACGATCTTTAGAAAGATCTACTGCTGGGATTTTGCTCTCCCTTATGTAACAAAGGGGTAAACATTTCAGAAGAGAGCTTTTTCTTGAAAACAGAGTGGGAGAAGGTAGTTCAGGTTAAGACAGTTTTCATAGGTACCTAGTGAATCTTCAGATCAAGAAAGGAGGGTTTTTTCATTAATTTTAGACATTTCTAGCTATGTACGTATGTTATATATGTATGTGTGAAATGGAACCACAGTTTTGAAACTGAAGTTTCAACAACCCACTTAATTCTCGTTTTGGACCTTCCCTCAAGTTGTACATTATACATTAAGAATAAAATTGATCCTGAGAGTGAAACAGTTTGGTTTAGCCATAGGCTTCTGTAAAAAGACAACTGCAATGAGATAGGTATCCCATCTTCCAGGTACTTCTAGAACCAAAACAATGTGAGAAATCTTACTCTGTCACAGATGCTTCTGCACCAGCTCTGTGCATAGCCAGAGGATTTTCTGGACAATCCCTTTTGAAAGCACTAAACTAAATAGAAATCAAATTTATTTCTTAATTCTAAAGAGGCACACTTTGTGGTATACAATGTCCCAACAAACTGGGGGTTTTGTACTACCAGTGTCACTTGGTTTGAACTGATTTTACAGCTTCAGCAACTTCGTCTCATTCAGACATCACTGATAAATGACGCTACTATATAATATATTTATGGGCAATCAGCGTGTAACATTAACTGTTGGACTGATCACAAGGCAGGAAGTTAGGAAAGGCCAGATCTTCTTTTATCCTTCTTCACTAAGTTCATCAAGGTAGTTAATGAGTGGCTTTAAAGAGCTGTCTGCTCTGCCAACCAATGATAAGGCTGCTTACACAACACAAATACATCAGGAGTTACAATCTCAGTTGTTTTTATACATACCAAAAGCTGTCAGACATCCCCTTTGGGGCTTCAGATGTATTTTTAGAAAATTCTAATCTACAGTGTCTGTCAAGCTATATTTAATGCAGATGTAGAAGCAAACAGGGGTAATAGAGAATCATAGAAGCTTCTGCAAGTGTTAACACAATATGCAGTGTCTTCGTGATTCCCTTTGTACATGCTTCAGATTACTTCTCTAAAAGAGTGGCTACAATAGCAGGTCTTTGTATAGACATCCCTCTTTCCAAAGAGGTGCTGCCCTGGCTCTTTAGGTGATAGTATTTTTCCTTCATTATTTTATGAATTTCAGAGCAGGTTTTTTTCATGTTATACAGGATTTTTGATCTCTTTGACAGTTACTGCTTTCTGATATTTTTCTCAACAAGTGTATTTTAAACCCCCTTGTCTTCCAGTACTATTAACATTTTCTCTGTCATTTTCTGAGAATGACGTATTGTTGGGATGATGCCCAGCCAAGCTGTGCCAGCATGTTATGTTAAACAATGTGCTGAAGTATGTCAAAACAACTCAGAAACAATCACATTTACACCAACAATCAATAACAGATAATAAATTATGGGAAACCAATCAAAATACAGGCACTCTATGCAATTTGGTGTAACTTCATTTACTTTTTTTGACACCAGCTGAGTGTCTAGCTAGTAGTTTTCTAAAAGTTGCAGTAGTTTTCTAAAAGTTGCAGTTTTCTAAAAGTACTAAAACCCATTAAACAACAAATCCCATCAGTTACCATACAAGTAATTCCTGCTATTCCTCCAGAGGTATGTATGTTAATATCTCAACTAGGAGAATTGGTCCAGTAAGTAAAGCACTGAAAGCAATAAAGAGCCTGCAGGTTTGGAGATGTCTTTGACACTGTTTTTTGAAAAGTTACAGGAAATCTCTCTTGTGAATTGTTTTGTTTTGGAGAGCCACCAGGTATGTAAAATTTAGTTTAGGGTTCTGCAGCTATGTCATCTTTCCTGGCATCCCAAAACATCTAACTCTAGGTACATAATCAAATCTTACCAAAACTTCTAGAGTTTGAAAGAAACATGAAATGAAACTATGATCTACTTTCACCCAAATCACTAAATGGCTATTAGGCACAAGATGATGAAGGTTATGCTTCACATATACTGATGGGTTCTTTCATTTGTATACAAGAAATTACAAAGGACTTAAACAACTGTTACAAATTCTTGACTTCATGTCATTAAGTTGGGTAATTTACTGTTTTACTGATAGATAAATCTTAAGCATAAAACCATTTCATAATTCTGAAGGTTATGAAGGATTACTTTGATAATAAAACCTTCATTTTCCTTTTATTGCAGTCTTGTTTTAAACCTTCCTTCCCCCTCCTGCTTTTCCTAATATGCAATCAGGTATCCTGAGCTATTGGAAAACTATTATACACATTACCATGAAGAACTCAATGCAAGCAAGCATCAAAATTACTACAAATGGGTCCTCTTAGTTTTCTAATTCAGCTCTGTAAGGACACTAGTCATCCACTACTGAGTGTACAGTGGCAAAGCACATTGTCAATTAGAAAACTCCCACTTTTATATCACATACTGCAATTACACCTGGCTGCACACTCCAGAGCCCCATATTCTAGGATCAATAGAGAATGTGGTGTAGAAGAGGAATGTATCTTACATACCCCTCAGTGTGGCTCAGCTCAGCTAATCAGGGCTGTAACAAAACTAACATCCTAAATTAAATGGGGAGAAACCAAAAGCAACCAGCAACTTAGAGTGGCTCAATAGTGCATTTTTAAAGTCAAAAAGCATACCAAAATTCTAAAAAGGTTTTTGGGAAACCCTCTGCACATAAAGGCACCAGTCTCATGATGAAAATATCCATTTGATTTTATTCTGTTCCTGGAAAGAAATAAAATACAAAAGTTTCTTTAGTAAATGTTCCAGATCTCTGATATAGTTTAGTGACTACATCACTAAATCATTCTTTCTGAAGTAATGTAAATTTGAGCTTATGTATTATCACTTATCAATTACGTCACATGCAAAGAAGTCTTTGATGTGAAGAAAAAAAATAGTCTTTCTAATAGATCTTTGTTTCTAGACACCTAAGAATGGTGCAGAATCCTGAATTTGTTATTGCTCTATTCCTTCCTTGCTGACCTTATACCATTAAGCTTCTTACTATCAGGGAACTGGTCTCAAAACTACTGGCATTTTCCTTAAATGCTTTTTGCGTATTTGGACTCTAAGATTAACTTACAGCTATTTTCTCTTGAGACAAATTCTTTCAAAAAGTTTTCAGAATTGTAACTTTGATTGATTAAAAAATAAAGGAGATACTTTTAGATGGAAGTTATACTATTTTAGCTGCAGAATCAAGAATAAGATTGAATTAATTCATGGCATTACCAACGTTTTCCCTCTGTGTAATAAAAACAAGAGATTGCTTGACAACTAGGAGACTGCTTAGTCTCACTGAGGAGATACAGGATTTGAGGGTGAAATGACACAGAAGTAGATCTTGTTTAAGACTGGGGAGATATAAAGAATGCTTTAAGCAGATTAAAAAAGAGCAAGAAGAAGGGAAGGCTTGAAGAGGAGCAATAAAATAAAGAAGGACAGCTAGTTCAAGAAGAGTAAAAGCAAAGGAGCAGCAAAGGAAGAAAGAACTGCTCTTGGCAATACAGTTGATCTGATATATTATTATGAACCGTAGTTTCATTGAAAAACACTGATATATGAGCCCCAAATGTTTTGTCTGAAACATCTCGGATTTGATTAACTTTCATCAAATCTAAAGCCTGAACTCTAGAAAGGCTGCCCTGAGGCTGCAGAGTCTGGGAACTGCAGATTGCCTTCCCCTGCCCTCGTTCCTGCCTGAGATTCAGGTGCCCAAGGAATCCCAAACACTGTTTGATATAATTAATATTCTTGTCCATTTTGCTCTTTCATACACAGACTAATGGAAAAGTCAGTTTTGAAGTGCACCTGCAGGGGTTGTTCAGCTTTCATTTTTTCCATAAATTTTTAACATTTTGATTTTTTAACATTATTAAGCAGTTTGGAATAGTCCAGATACAAGTATAAAACCTTGACACTTCCTGCAAATCAGAATCTCTGCTTTATAACTCCAACTAGTCTGTATATCTTCAATACGTCTAATGCATGTTCTGGCACTTTGCAGGCATGGGCTGTAGGAAAAATTCATGCTATATGTCTGACTTTCCATTTCTGGCCACATGAGCTTAGAGAATGAGTCAATTTTAGGAGTAAAACTTTTCTTGGAGGTTTTGCTACAGCAAACCATGCAGTGTCTATTACAGTAGAAGAAACAGCAAAACATGCAAATTTTACTTCCCGGATAGTTTACTCTAGACCTACACCATCCTAAAGCTGCAGCTTCTCAGAACATCTGTGTCTTGTTTATGTATCTTGCCATTCAGGTAGCAGGACAAGCTCTCACAGAGTCCCAGGAATATATCCCCTGCTGATCCCTCCATCACACATCTCCTAGCATGACTCACCTCAGTAAGCCATAACTACACTGACAGTATAATAAATCAAAGCTAATTTAACGCACTTCAGCCAATGGAAAGAAACTGGTACCTTTCAGAAAGCAATTAATTCCACTGGAAGTAGTTGAGAAAGCAAGTGGAATAGATAATTGTCTGCCAATGCCTATTTTTCTGCTTAGGCTATAAAGGGAAGCTTGGCAACATAAAAGTACCAGTTAATAGAGATAAATTCTACACCTTTTATCTCCATCACACAGGACTCTCTACAGCAGAGTGGAATCTATGTCTCCGAGACCTAGAAAAATGATCTACATTCAAGCCAATGGGTATTAAATACAGCACCAGTTGGTCAGTGACACCATGTCCTCATGTTTCTGCCCAGATACTATTGTTCCCGTATTTGCAAGATTCCCCCCTCTCAACTTCATTGAAACTGTCACTACTGTGTCTTAACAACAGATTTTGCAAAGACACAAAATGGGAAGTAGCTTAAGGAAAAAGCAGAATCTCCCAGACCTGATTCTTCTTTGGCCATGACAATAGCACGTTATCTATTATAAATGTGTCTGTCCAATGGCAGGGTAGATTGCTGCACAGTACAAAACACATATTTATCTTCTTGCTCACATGCCCTGGTCTCAAAGCAACATCTCTTTCTGTTTCTTTGCTCTATCCAGGAAATTTTGCATTAAAGTTATCTTTTCTTCGAACCCTTGCTTCATTTTCAAAAGTACATATGTTTTTAATTTAAAGACCTCAACAAGGAGAGCAACCTTTCCAGCCAAGGAAAAATCTGCAAAAAACCCGTATAATGAATCAGTCACAGAGATCTGGAAAGACTTGTGCTCAGATTCCTGATTCTTGTTCTCCATCATAATCTTTCAGTATTTTGGAACCTGATTGGAGTTTTTTTAACTATGTTTATGCTTTTTTAACTCTATTTTTAATAACACATTATCCAGCAACCGAGCTCTTGCACATTGTAAAGTACAACGTTTTTGAATAAACAATAGAAACTTTTTGATGTGCCATCTAATCTTGCGATCTCTGTTGTAATATGGTTATGTGCTTACCCACAATCTGCCTTATCTAAATTAACACAAGAGGATTCTGTTCTTTGCTAACAGAACTTGGCTTTTGTACAGCACTTTCTCTTTAATAGCACTGAACAAGCAAACAGACTACTATCTAATCTAAGAGATAAGGTTAATTAAGCAACTGAAACAAATTCTACTGAGATTTTAATAGACAAATACTCAAATAGTTTACAAGTGTGTCTTTACTGGTAAATAGAAGTCTATAAATGTAAATTTGAATTCTTATATGTGTTTATAGCATATATACTTTAAATAAATTTGTCTTTAATACATAGGAATATTTGGTAAAGAGCTTCAGCTTCTGGTGTTTACGGTTGACTCTCATTTTCACAAATTCAGGCCAAATGGGTCTGGGTTGCAATTTTTCTCCTTTCTTCCATTCTTTTTTTCTCACCACTCTGAAAAAAGTTTAAACTTTCAGTATAGTTTACATGCAGTTCACATCCACATTACTTACCCACTCACCCCAGCTAGAAGCATCTTTCCTGGTATTAGCACTCAACTCTCTAGAAATCTCTGCTGACCTTATCTCTACCCCTTTAATAATTAACCATTTTTGCTCATGTTTTCATTCAACCTCTCCTTTGCCTCTTTTCTTATAAAGATTTTGACTTGTATACTTTTGCTACATGACTCTTCTACCCACAAACACAAATGTGTTTTATACGACATACGTGGTTTTGTATGTGTTTGTAAAGGACTAAGTCAGCACTTCATTATGGATGATTTCACACAGGATAGATCTTGTGAAAATGATAGCAGATACTGTTAGACTGTTAGTGATTTCTGTCAATTCATGTTGGTCAGTCTGATAAAACTTCCTTGAGACCTTTCGGTTCAAATATTTTCTCCAGTATCCTGAGATCTTACAAGAATCTTTCCTAGAAGATCCCAGAAACTTTCAGAAGATATGCAGAGGCAGATCACAGATTTCTTCTTCAGTACGTCTAAATCGCAGTGAGTGTCTGCTTTACAATTCTTCAGATATCCTGGATAAATATACCAGGATGATCAGCACCAACTCAGGAGTTCTGTACTGGGTTCTGCTTTTAACAACTGGCACACCCACAAGGATACAATGTCCCTTCAATTGTCAGATTACTCAGGAGTAATCTTATCTGAAAGAAAAATGTAGGGGTAGAATGGTGTTTATTTAAAACTATGATTTGAGATAGAGGCCATGAAAACCTATAACAAAAAATCTGTATTAAGGTTATATTTAACAATAAGGATTCTGTTTGGGTGTTCCAGCATTTATCTAGTTTGCCACTGCTGGGTAATTAGTCTATACAATGCACACTTGGCCCTTGAGAGTTCTTCTGGCTACTTCATTCTTTTTCTATTGTTGAAGATGACTATCTACAGCATCCAGTGCTGCCGCGCTGGGTGACCTGCACTTTCTCTAACCCTGCCTACAATGACCTTATCTTTCCTCTCTGCTAATGTTTACCTATCCTCATTTCATGCAGCTAGGCAATGAGACATCATTGAGTAACAGAAGGGATTAAATAATTTCCTTTCTACCTCTCTTTAATATTATGTTATTAATATTTTTATTACTTACTTTAATTAGCACATTTCTGTATTTAGAGTGACTTTACCATTTCACAGTTTTCTCAAAAATTCTTGTAAAGCTGTTCATGCCATATATTCAAGAAGATAAAATGTATTCTCTTCTTACTAGATGTATAGCTTCTTTCCCTCTGTGGCTCTCTTATGAGGAAACAGCATGGTATAACAGGAATTGGGAGCTGAGAATGTAATACTGTGGCAATATATAATTGCAGCCAAACTTTTATCCCCACAGTCAGCTTCACAGATGTTCATTGGGGACCCCAAAACAATATCTAGAGATTTTTTTCTGCTTCCAGCCAGAAGGAAAATAATACCATGAACTTACAAGTTGATAGACTCACTTCTAAGCTCCATATGGCAGCCGATCAACAGCAAGTAGAAGAACAACTCCAGAGCTGTAGTTTGGTCTTCTGCCAAGAGAATGAGTGAAAATGCACCACAAGTGTATGTTGTGCGGTGTATGGAAGAGAATGGGGGGATTGTGGCTATCCTATTGTTTCTCAATAATTGTTTCTGATTACCAGTGTGTAACTATCTGGGCAGATAAAATTCAGTATATGTTTTGTGACAATTGGCCTGTGTTCCACAGACGCAATGCCCAGAGAAGTTTGTGATACTTTTGAATGAGGAAGCCTGGACATTCAGAAGTAGGATAAATCCTTCCTTCCTCATTGTTTGCTGTCCAGAGTTGTGGATTGACCACCTACTAGTCTGTAAAATAATCACACTTGTGCAGTACCTCCACAATTCACAGGACATACAGGATACAGCATTTTGGTATGAATTTATTAACTCAAAACTGGACATTTTTTGATATTCACTGTTCACAGGACCCTTAAATTCAGTGTTCTCTGCTTTGAATTTTTACAGTTAAAGGAGAATCTCCTAGTCTTCAAACCAAATCTTGACAAAGACAATTGCTGTCAGGACTAGTAAATGTAGAATGGTATACCAGGGTAGAGATCTGATTTCCATTTTCTATTGAAAGTGTCAAACATATTACTATGCTAGGCTTTAAATAAATGGGACAATCAAATCCAGTAGTTCAGGGAGACTTCTGCCTTTAGATTTTCTATAATCAATTTATGTTATTTGAGATGATTGATTGGATTTTTGAACATGAATACACATAACATTCTTCTGTCTAACCCATTTTGTCTTGTGAAGTATCTAGGATAGATTGTATTTAAACTTTCCAGTTTAAACACTACATTTGAGTCCAGACCTCATGTTCTTACTGGGGAAAAATTTCCCTCATGTCATTACATACAAGAAAGCAATGGCTGAATGAGCAACATAGGACAGAGTTTTCATTAGGTGTAGATGGAATCTTTCCAGTTAAATAAATTTGGATGTTTATGCAACAATGAATTTCTCTTTATTCTTACTGCTTTCATAAACTGCTTGAATGATATGGGAGTTAAATGCATTTGCTTTAAAAAGATACTATTCAGCTCAATAGTCAATAGTACAATTGTGTATTTCTTTCTGCCATCTTTTTTTTTTTGTTTTTGTTTTTTCTACTTTTGCTATGATAACACAGAGCTCACATCAGCTGACCTTTTCTGTTTTGGCTTTCCCTCCAAATAAGATGGAACAAACAAAATATTTAGCATATTCATTTTCTTCTGTCTATTTAAGAACTGGTGGGCAAAAGCAGGACTTTTGTTTCTTTTTGATAATATATGTTGGTATTAAAATGTCAAGAGGATGGTTCAACACTTGAAATATGTAAGTAAGAAGATCTATTTCTGAACAATTGGAGTGCTATATCTGTGTTTCTATGGAAATGAAAATTAGGAATCATATTTATGGTTTAATCCTTTTGCTAAGCCTTAACTCTGGTTTCAGCTTCTCTAATCTGATTTTTGCTAGGATTTTTTGTTTGTTTATTTGTTGAAAACACACAAAATTACTCATTAAAATGATGCTATGAAAGGAAATGTTATTTTCACAATTTTTCACAACTGAAGATTGAATGTGGAAATCCTTATTGTACCAATAAGAATTTTTTTTTTTAATTGTAAGAGACACTGGTTAAAAGAATTTGCTTACAGGCTGAAATACTACTGATGCTGAGCAAGCATACCATAATCTGGCCCTTCCTTACATTCTTGAATCACACAGCTCAATGAAGTCAGAAGACATATGTCCACTGGTTTCAAGGAATTGCATATCATGAGTTAAGAAGCAATAATTATAACATAAAAATCCCTTAATTTAAGTGAAAAGGCATGGGTCAGACATCTCAACTTTTGAAGCAGTAATATGGTCTCAGACAATCACATAGAAAATAAAGCAAAATTTCTACAGTAATGGCAAAACTTCACAAAAAACTCATGTACATTTACTAACATTATACATTATGTATGTCATTAATTTGTCACCTATAAAAAGATTTGCATTAAAATGAAGATTATCATGCATCAAGGCATAAGAATCTATGCCAAGCAAAACACAGAGAACAGTTGAAATAATCTGAAGAAAATTGTAATAAAGATCTGGGTAAATTTAGGTCATTTTTTGCACTGATTTAGTTTTTTCAGGTTTGGAAAACAGTATTATTTTCTATTGAAAAACATTATTGTGACACCATCAAATGACTGCAATCAACTGACAAAGAAAAACAAACAAAAAACCCCTCAAACTGAAAGAGAAGCTAACAATAAATTCCAAAACATTTGCCAAAACATGCTTCTGTATTTAAAAAAAAAAAAAATAAGGACTTGGCATTTTAGAATATATTTATATTGTAAATTATTTCAAAACTTGTAGAATGGCTAGTGTTTGCCATTCCAGAACTCAAAAAATTGGTAAAATGTAATCATAACATTTCAGGAACTTTTGACCTTTTTTTTTTTCATTAAAAATGTTGCTCTCAAAAAAATTATTCGAACTATTCCATAGTAAGTTTATAGTCTTAGGTAACAGTAAGAGTTAAATTCAAAATTTTCAGTGTATTTTCTCATGCCTATGAAGAATATGAATCTGCAAAGAACTAACTGATGTTCTGAGTTATGAATTGCAATTGAACAACCAACCTTGATCAAAGATCTTTTGATCACTTAAAATTCAGGGTATCCACAGTGACTGTATTAGGTTACCTGGAACTTAATTAACGTTGAATATGAATTGTAACTAATGTGTGTCTGAAAAAAATGTTTGAAACATCTTTGAGAATCCTTTGTTCCCTCCAACACACAATACCCAGAAAAAGTAATGTTAATATCTTTAAGAATTTAAACAACAAACAGCATCATAATTAAGATTTTTCTTGTTATCTTAGGTAATTTAGGTCCAAGAATATATACACACAGTGATCCTCAGTTGTGATATTTCTATTTCCAGTGACTTGTAAGCAACATCTATGTAATAAATATGCTTGTTTAAGCCATAGCATTAGAACAATATTATAACATTATAATTATTGTGTCTAGAGTTACAAGTACAATACCTCAATTAATTTTCAGTTTTAGATGGAATGCATCCATTTTCTAAGTCCACAGATCACTGAAACAGAAGTATAGCTTGATTAAGATCTACTAATATAAGTCTCAATCAGAATAAATGAAAATACATTTATAAGGTCAGCGAGAATGGTATTTTTACATGTAGATCATGTCTGCAATTTAGGTCTCATTACCAGCTCTGCTGCTACAGACTACACAAGTGCCAGCAGTAGTGGGAACATGATTTATTTTTACTACTCATTATGCTGAGTGCAGCTTGAAAATTTCTGTTGCATACCCTGATATCCATAACATATGTCTTGAAAATTTGAGGACATGGTATTGGAAATATTATAGTAAAGAATATTTACTGGAATCACTGGAACATGATGATATCAGTGTGATTAAAAAAATTCAGAATGGAAAGCTTTTCTTTCAAAAAACCAATTTTCTATTTGAAGCGTGTATCATCAGTGCTGTGAGTTACAGTTTCACCATTAATAGCAGTCAAAAAATGTCAGACAATGCACTTAATGCCTTGTGACCTCAGAGAAGTTTTGCTTTTCTTGTAATGTTACAATGCACATCACTGTGCAATGGTAGTGGAACACACCACAGATGAAAGTGACACTAGGACTACCAGGAGAATTTTTTTAATAGAAAAGCCGATTGTGTTACTTGATGATTACAATTTTTACTGCCTTTCGAAAAAATGTCTGTCACTTGCTGGCCCAGATTTTCAACAAAAACTTTGCACTTAGATTTCATTGCCAGTGTGCCGCTAACAGTAGTATTATACCAGAAATATAATAGCTTGCAGAAGATGATACTGTGTAGCTTATATCCAAGGTCTGTTTGCTCATTCTATTACAACTGAATATAGTCAATGTTCTAAGATTAGGATTAAGTGGACAATTCAGACTTTTTTCATATTCTGTACATCATCTATACTTTCTGCTGAACTGTTTTTAAAAAATGACAATTAGTGTCTAACATCCCTTGGCACTCTTTCACAAATTCTCATTCATTTGACTCAGTTGCTAAGAACAACCACAAAGTTCTTGGGAACTGCTGAGGGAAAACAAGTTACTTCTAAAGAAACTGAAATAAGAAATGCCAACTGACTCAGATTTAATGTTTTACATACTAGAAACACAGGCAAAGCAGCCAAACCCCAGTCATGACTATGTACACATGTATATAATAGACACAGAAAAGCAGTGCTGAAAATTTTGGGAGTAAGAGATTTATGGATTATTTGTTTATGATTTTTCAGCTTTTTAAACAATTGTTCATGCTTGACGAGTAGTTTCTGTTAGTCAATAATTCCCATTATTAGTGTGTCAAGAAATGTATTGACAATTTTGAAGACAAGAGCTTTGAAGATTTTTACTTAGTCCAATGTCATGGATTCAGAGAATGGTAAAATAATTCCATCATAAACTTTTGCAGTTTGAGTAAAAAATAATCTGCATTTCTTTCCAGTAGTGCCAGTAAGAAAAAAATGCTGGACAATATACATAAAATTGTTTGAAAATCATGAAGAGTACCTCATACACACTGTAGTGTTTGGAACATATGGCTGGAGACGCATGTCTTGGTTTTTTTCAAAAATATTTTACAAGAGACATCAGTTCCCACTGTAGTTGATTCAGTTAAAAGAAAATGCTCATTGTAACTCTTTTTCAGCTGCTGAAACTAAACCTTTCAGAGCAGAGAATGTTCTCTGCTGAGATTTTGTAGAATGCAGTACCAGTTTAACACATGTACTCTTAACTTATGAAAATGTTTCATAATGATAAATAAACGCTTCAGAGTGGAATTTACCTTAATTCCAACACCTAAACTTGCTACGAACCTCTAAGTATTTGGAACATTGATTTTTCTTATTGATACTACAAAGCTCTAATCTCTAAGATTGAATCAGCTTCAGTGGGAGTTAAAGGCTCTCAGCACTTTTCAGAAACCAGCCTAGCATGAGCTGTTATTACAGAAAGTGGGTTTCACCAGGCTCAGTGAAACTTAACATCACTCCCAATCCACGCAGTAGGGACCACTTTGAATTCAAGAACACTTACATTGTCCCATCTGCTAGTATGCTTGTTTTTTTTCCCTCTTCTAAGGGTTTCTAAATTATTTACAAAGAAGAGCCCCTACATCAAATCTTTCAGGTCTCTATGTAATAAGAAAAGATATTCTATGTGAACTAAATACTGTTTTCATCAAGTACACATGATTGTGATTGTCCCTGTCTGCATTCAAAAAGACATATAGAATGATAAAAAAAGAGACAGCTATGTTAGACATGATAGTGAGAAGTTAGAAACAAAGAAAACATACCCAATGCTTTCTCCTCTTCTTCATACTTTTAAAAGGCCCCTCCCACTGAGTCTGTTCTCAAAGCTGATAGGAACCTGGCTAAATGTCTTTTTAGAAACACTCACAGTGACAACAGTGGAAGCTCCCATGGAAGGAGACAGGGCAAGAAGTCTTAATTCTGCTTGAACTGTTTACAGGAGAGAAACAGAACAGAGGATAGTACAAATTAGAATTGTTATTGCAGTACCAAAATTCAAACTAAAGTCAGTATGTAAATGTGAAGTCATTGAAAACCGGGGCTCCTAATGTATCACAACTGACAAAAGATCGTATTTCTAGTTAATTCTAGCTGTTGTACTTTGTCTTATCAGACCTTGCAACTGCCTAAACCAGTTTGGATTGAGAAAAAGAATGACAGAAAAAAAAAAAAAAAGGCATTCGTATTTTCTTAAACCAGATAGAAGCTCATTCCTGAATCCATTTTCTTTTGACATTTCATTTTACAAAACGTTTCTGAAATTTGGAAGGGTCATTCACTAAGAAGCTAATAAAAAATATTATCATAGAATCATAGAATAGTTTGGGTTGGAAAGGACTTTAAGATCATCTAGTTCCAACCCCCCTGCCATGAGCAGGGACACCACACACTAAACTATGTCGCCCAAGGGTCTGTCCAACCTGGCCTTGAACACCACCAGGGATGGGACATCCACAACTTCCTTGGGCAACCCATTCCAGTGCCTCACCACCCTCACTGTGAAGAACTTCTTCCTTATATCTAACCTAAAGTTCCCCTGTTTAAGTTTGAAGCCATTACCCCTTGTCCTACCA
>NW_009925289.1:10227-113005 GCF_000696875.1 Nestor notabilis | reverse complement strand
CTTTTTATGTTGAGGACACCAGAACTGGACACAATACTCCCAGTGAGGTCTCACAAGAGCAGAGTAGAGGGGCAGGATCACCTCCTCTGACCTGCTGGTCACGCTTCTTTTGATGCAGCCCAGGATACGGTTGGCTTTCTGGGCTGCAAGCGCACACTGAAGCCGACTCATGTTCAGCTTCTTTCAGCCAACCCCCCAAGTCCTTCTCCTCAGGGCTGCTCTGAATCTCTTCTCCGCCCAGCCTGTAGCTGTGCCTGGGGTTGTGCTGACCCAGGTGTAGGAAGTTGCACTTGGCTTGGTTAAACTTCATGAGGTTGGCATCAGCCCACCTCACAAGCGTGTCCAGGTCCCTCTGGATGGCATCCCTTCCCTCCAGTGTATCAACCGAGCCACACAGCTTGGTGTCGTCGGCAAACTTGCTGAGGGCGCACTCAATCCCACCGTCCATGTCACTGACAACAATATTGAACAAGACAGGTCCCAACACCAATCCCTGAGGGACATCACTTGTTACTGGTCTCCAACTGGACATTGAGACGTTTACTGCAACTCTTTGCGTGCAGCCATCCAGCCAGTTCTTTATCCGCTGAGTGGTCCATCCATTAAATTGATGTCTCCAATTTAGAGACAAGGATATTGTGTGGGACAGTGTTGAACGCTTTGCACAAGTCCGGGTAGTTACTTCGTTGTTTTTCATGTGCTTCAGCATTTTTTCCAGGAGAATCTGCTCCAAGATTTTGCCAGGCGCAGAGGTGAGACTGACTCGTCTGTAAAAGTTATAGGAATTCATATGGACGCTCCCTTGCTGTAGCAATCTGATTTTTTGTTAGCTTTTAATGCATTTGTTCAAGATATTTGAATAATTATTGAGAAGAGGGGTACAATTTTATACTGTCATTTTTCTTGTAGCATCTCTTCTAAAAATTAGATTAATCATCAGATGATATAAAATAGTAACAATTCATTGTCTCAGTACTTTACATATAATTTCAGAGAGAGTTTTGCATCTGATTCCACAGTAAAGCTTTATCTAGAAAAATATCAAGTATCCTATCAGCATCCAATGCCACATTTGCTTGAAAAACCTGTATAAAGTTGTGATATAACATAATTAATTGTACATTTTACCAAAGTGGTAATAACATCACAGAGCTCTATTTCCCCTAATTAATTTAATTCATAGTAACTGTTTGGTTTATGACATAAAGAATATTAAGAAAAAAAAATATAGTATGTGTGGGTTTCAGTATTCACAGTCCACCTCTGTGTTCCATTAGGCACCATGAAGTCATACCTCTACATATAAATGCTTGCTCCAGTCTTAACTATTAGGCACCTATCACAAAAAACTAATGCAGCTATCCTTTTGAGTCAAAGCATTTGGCTTTATATTCTAAATTTCTGTTCAGTTTTTCTTGGGTGGTTGGTTTTTTTTTTTTTTGGTTTGAGTTGGTTTAGGTTGGTTTGGTTTGGGTTTTTTTTCCACTAAGGTCTTAGCCTTTCTTTCATTTTAGTTTTCCTCTGGTTTAATACTTGCTTCTCTTTTCTGTGTACTGTGGCTTGAAGATACAGTATTGATTGCCTGGAAGGCAGAGTAGCTCCTTTAATTTATAAAACCTCATGCCTGTTCAAATTTTGACTAGTCTAGTGACAGTATTCTCAGAGTATCCATTTTATTGTGGCATTTCTCCAGATGTATTCATCTTGATTGTCCCATTCCCTGGATAGTAGGATAATTTTGTCACTGTCTATTCACAGAGGATTTTGGAAGACGGCATAGACTACCCATGTACTTGGTTCATAGCAAGTTGTTGACATAAGCAGAGTGAATTCTCCTGCAGTCAGAACTGGGTCTTTCAGACCTCCATGATGCCTTGCCAGATTGTAGGGGCCAGCACTCAAGGAACATAACAGACAATAATACTTTTTGTAAAGTTTTATATAATTATTCATGGAATTCTACACTCTATAGTGAAGTTCTATAGGGCACTTCAAAGCCCACATGAAACAAAATGTTTAATGAGATTTAGTTATGTAAGAATTTGCTAGGAAGGCTATCTAATATCCTTTGACTAAACAGTACTAATGCTTCACTTTATGTTACACATTTGGAAAAAATATGATAAAAGACATAATGAAGTTCAAGATAATCTGAAATGTAATTTCTTGCAGGGTAGATAAATCCAAGTTAGCAATAAAAGATTAGAACTAGACCTTTATGTCATATGAAAATACAGTAACATCTGGTGACTCCAGTTAAAGGATAATGAGTATGACTCTTTCACTTTGAGTCCTTTTAATATCTAACAATTCTACTTCAATAATTCAAATTAAATCTGCCCATAATGACAGATTGTTTCCTAAGATAAGACTAGCTTGCTTTGTTTGATGTAATTTCTTCATCAGTATAACTCACTTTTATCTTTGGTTTAAAAGTAAATTCTTTTAAAACTTAACTTACCATACATTTATGCAGGAACTGAGTATGCAAATAACCTGCAACAGAGATTACTTTTAGATGGAGAACAATTCAGAGATCAAAAGGGCATTTAAAATAGATACAGTGGAAAAATGATTGAAGGAAAAAACACTTCAAAATATTTTCCAAGACTTTAAGAAATAAATTAAGGTTCTTAACAGCTCCAATTCACATTTTTTTTCCTTTTCTAGGCTCAAGCATTTAGAAATATACTGTAGTATATCATCCAGCTGCCATAATTTAAAGTCTACTGGATTTGTTTCTCTTTACAGAGAGGACTGTTGATATCACCCATTTTCCATACTATACTCCACTCTTGACAATGTCAGACTATATATATTACCCACTGTCTCCCACATAAGAGAGCCTCCACTGTTTTTTCTAACCTTTTTCATTCTCCTTGCTACAGATTGCAGAGGATGTCCACCACTGAATAGGACAGGGTCAGCATGAACAGGTTAGATAATAGAAATAAAATCTGGAAGAAAATTTAGAGGGGGCATGACACATAGCTTGTAGGTTACTAGAGATAAATGCAGAGCTTAATTCACATAGTTAGAAGGTTTGAAAAACAGAGAAGTAAAAAGATCTGGTCGGTAGACCTAGTTTACGAGGTCCAGAAGCATTTTGGCAAAGAAACGGGTATGCACACTGTATAGTAACAGTGGAAGAAAAGTGCTGTAAGCTTCAAATGAGATTACTTTTCTATTGTTTGTAAAAGCCATCATCATACACAACTACAGCTTTCAAAATATCTAACCTCTTTATAGAATGTCACAGTGCTCCTGGTTAGTTTTTAAGAAAGAGATCAAAGTCAGATTTTCAGGTCTTGATGTTCTTGTTCACACTGTGTTCTTTCTGTTCTCTTCACAACACTGAACAGAACTCAGTTTTCCAAGCAAGCGACAAAAGAACACATTTGTCACTACTTTATTCTTTTATAAACCCTTGAGTGCATTCCAAGAGAGTAATTTGAAAAAGTGCTCACTGACTATACATTCAGGAAGCATAGTTCTCTTTAGTGGACTGAATTCTTCCATCAGTGATGTTCTTGTAACCCAAACAGACCCATCAAGACATCCTCTGCGGGGGTAAAACATGCCAGCTGTTTTTCTGAGAAACTACATCACCAACAGAGGATCTGTCCTACTTGATTTCAACATCTAGTCTGCATATTTACTCTACTTTCCCTTTCAGATACTATATAGTTTTAGTTAAAACAACCTACATCCTACATAAGAGCTTGATTAATCTATTGCTGAGAACGGCTGTCACTGTGTTTAATTCTATTAGGTTAACTAAATGACAACACAATAGTTGTTCCATTAATAAAAGTCTCAACTAGCTAATATTTCTTTTTGTCCAGTGATTCAGATTTTGTTTTCTGTTTCTAATTCTATTTCTTTTGATAAAAAAGATATTCCACATAAGAACACTGGAAATGTAGGCAAAGGTGAGGGACATTTCTGCCAGATTATTATAACTCTGAGAAGAGACAGAGAGAGAAAGGAAGAATAAAGGAGAATCATTTTACGTGACAATTGATACAATGACAGAAAGGTAATTGCCTCAAAGTTTACAAGGCAATAAATGGCTCTCAGTGGCTGATGAACATCAAAGCCATAGGCATGAAAGGCAGGAGAGTCCTCTGTTCTTACCAGACCTTTGAACTTTAAGTGTAGCATCTCACAGAAACTAATATTAGTTTGTTTGATAGCTTTTTCATTTTACTTTTATTGAAATTTATAGTATCTTTACATGGACCCAATCACATAGAGAACAGAATGAGAAAATCAGCACATCGCCACAAATGAAACACAGCCGAAGGAGAAAGGAGACTCTGAAGTCAGGCCAAGGTGATGACCAAGCCAAACTGATTTACAGCATATGTGTTTGTAGTGATCCGAGTGAAAGAGGGCATCTCCGTAATGTGAAAAGTGAGAAAAGAATCATAACGTAATCTTGTGGTGAAGGAGAGAATTGCCTAGAGGTACCCCTAAGAGCAAAAAGTTAAAAATCACACTAAATTCTGTTCTGGACAAGTGCCATGCACTGTACTCCATGTTACGTTTCAAGTGACAGGTACACAGGCATCTATATAGACCATGTATATAATCATCATGTGATAAGATACATGAAAGAGAAATAAAATCTTAAGGGAGTTAACAGTTCACAGCTACTACTGTTTCCAATATAGAAAAGACCTTCTTATTTCATACTTAAATCCTCAAAAGGTATATAGAATCCACAGTTTAATTTCTATTCCTTAAGGTAGTTGACTTTGATGAAATGACCAGGCTTAAAGGGTTTTAAAGAATTTCCATATAAACAGTACAAAAGATTATTTCAAAGAAAATCAGCCCAGGTACACTAAGGTGGTGGTAACTGTAAGCATCTAACCTCAGAAAGTCACATAATGCTACTTCAAAACATTCTCTAGTTCAACTTTTAGAAGAAGCTGAGGATGAAAATTAACTCCTTTTAGTCTTGCATTGTAGTCCTGTCTGTTCTCCTTAGGAATTCAGCAATCCTTCCTTCCAAACCTTCTTCATGGAGACTGGAGACACACAGGGCATTTACTTATTTGTTTGTTTTTCTAAAAAAGAATAGCTCTATATTAAAAGTTCCATTATTTATAAAACAAGTCCCTTATGTCTTAAAAAAAAAAAAAAATAATTACCTTCCCAGAGAGTAAGAAATTATCACATTAATCATTAGTCATAGTCAATCACCTTCAGGTGCAGGTGTAAAGTCACACTGGTATATATATGACAAAACAACAGCTACTGTTTCAGCCAATTCAATTCATTAACTTAATTTCTGATCCAGATAAACAGAAAATAATGAGAAATCTCACGTTCTTAATCTAATAATCCTTTTTAGATCCTGATGATAGTGATTTAAGGATTCTATTTCACAACTTTGTGTTCAGTTTTATTAATCTATGACAATGACAAATGTTAACATCTTAAAGCTCTACTTTTTCTAGTACTCTGTAGATGTAGATGTTTTTCTAATAGGCAGCGTATTTGTCTGTCCTACTATTTCCCACAAACTTTTTCTTAGCTTCATTTTTTTTTTCATTTATTTCTTGTTCAGTTGTTTTTTAACAAAAGTGAAGTGTCTCAATAACTTGGTCATAGACTTTTCTAACTGATAGGGAATTGTCAAGATGACTATTTCTCACAAGCACATCTTTACAGCACAAATGATGAAAATCAGCAGCTTTTTAGCTCAAACACAATTTAAAGGCTTAAACCAGGCAAGGCTTGAGGGAATGGTCTGGGGTATGCTGGCAGTCAGGGTAAATGATTGGAAAAGTCCTTTCTGCTGCTTCACTCTACAAGTCTATGAGACAACTTCAGTACTTACAGAAAACCACCCAGGCATCATTGTTGCCAGGGCCACAGCTCCAATATTGCCAACCATTCTCCTACAAAACTGGCATTCAGCAGCACACTCATTCACATACTTTGTATCAGGGTTGCTATGGTTTTGTTATGAAGAGATGAGGAAGGTTACTAGAAAATCCTTTTTTTGTAAATGACCACAAAGGACTCTTGCCACCAAACAAACTTTATGCTGCTAACAGTCACTAACCATAGTTTCCTGTGCCTTAGTCCTTTTTGAATGGTACTACAGTTCCTTCCTTCCTGTTGGAATAATGTCCCACAAGACAATCTTTGAACATTCACCAGTGGAAACAACTAAGTGCATACAGAAATACTTTCTAGAAATCTCCAAAGTCACTTGCACTTGACCAAGTCGAAATGCAATTTTTACTACTGGCCCTTTACCAGCTGAACTTGCCTGTGTTGCACAAATAATTTTCAAACATTGTATTATTAAACTGGATTTTAAATGGTTATTGCATGAGTAAAATCATGATTACATATTCAATACATTTGGCCACATAATGCAGCATTTCAGTTTTTACAGTCATAAATCAGTTACTTCCAGCATTAAACATGGACACATCTTATAAAGTCTCCTTTTTTACCTCCAGTTAGGTAATCTGAGACAGCAAAACATTATTATTTGTTCTAATCTGATTGTGCTTCTCATTGTGTGTTCGCTAATGTAAATAAGATCTGACTTGAGATGTGATGAGCTAGCTGAAGAGACTGTGTTCATAAACACTATCTGCATCCTTAAGATTCTTTTTGACCATTTGAGATAACACAGGTGAAAAAACTATCCAGTGGTGGCCATCTTTGCCTACCAAAATTATCAGTGAAATGAGATAACTAGCTTTAGTGTACAATATGAAAATTAAAAAAATAGTGAATTTTGCTGTCTACTATTTTTATTTTTGCAGGCTTGATAATCTGGATCACTGTCTCAAATTGCATATCTTCAGCTAAAATCAATGTTGTTTCCAAGCCTCAATATTTCTATTCAGCCCTGGAACCCTGGAGTACTGTGTCTATTTTCGGATCTCCGATACAAGAAAGACATAGGCACACTGGAGTGAGTCTAGTGCAAGGCCACCAACATAAGTCAGGAACTGGAGGACATGGTATACAAGGGACAGGTTGGGAAAAGTGAATTTGTTCTTAAAGGAGGAGGCTAATGAGATCTTAAGAAGAAAAGGTTAGTGTGACTTTATTGCTTCAGCTACCTATTGAGATGATACTATTGCTGCCTTCGACTACCCATTGAGAGGCTATAGAGAAGACAGAGGCAGACTCTTCTGAGGTGCACAGGGTTAGGATGAAAGACACAGTCACAAGTTGTACATTTCCCCCCTGAGGGTAATCAAATAGGAGATGCTGTGAAATCTCTAAATCTTTGGCCTTGGAGAGATGGAAAACTCATATGGACAAGCCCCTGAGTAACTTGCTCTGTGGTGGCCCTGACTTTAGCTTCAGGTTGGACCAGATAACCATCGAAAGTCTTTTCCAACCCAAATCCTTCCACAATTCTGCAGTTCTTGGGCTGAGATTATCCTCGTCTGCCTTGTAGGCACTGATCCCAGTATGCCCAGACCCTGTTCCTCCCCTGCAGTAGCAAAATGGGCAAAGCCACACGTTCTTAAGAGGGTGTTCTTCTCCTTGCTGTACCTGCATTAGGCTGACAGACACAGTGCAGTTCCAATGTAAATTCACCATGCATGAAAAATAACACGCCAGGTATATGAGATGCTTGATAATCTATGAATTATTTGCAATCCTCAATATAGTGGATACACCAAAGTTAAATATAGTATTTGTCATTCATTGCTGTTTTCACCCACACATTTATTATTTCATAATCCATCACAGCACCCTTCTGAGCTGCTGAATCATATAATTTTTCCATGTATTAATATTTTGATTAACAGTTTAATAAAAAATTACTCTCTTAAGAAGTGGTAGTGAAGCATAAGCATATTATTGTGAGCAATGCATTTACTGAAAAAATAATTCTCTCTTTAAAAAAATACATGTGTGCCAGAGAGGGAATTGTAAAGCTGTGAAAAATGAAACTGTGTAGGCGCTGTTAGCCTCTGAGTCAGCAGCTAACATTTCACAAAAAATTAGCATCTTAAGCCTAAGCGCTCCCCCTACATGCTCTGAGCCACCCTTTCTGCATAACTGTATACCTACTCACTGCTGCAGTCTGACAGTGCCTCAGAGCTTATACAACTGAATGTGTAACAAACTGATTCACTCTAAATCAGCAAAGTGCAGCCAGTCACGCTGAAGAGACGTTTACCACAAGAGCAACCTCTGCCACGGACTGGGTAGGAGGAGCTGTCAGCACACGTATTATTGCAGAGAGACTAGCGGTTTTCTCTGAGGCTGAAGGTGAAACACCTGCAAGTGGGTCAAATGATTTATTTCTTTTATAAAAGAAGGCAACCAACAATCAATAATCAACACAGACACACAGAAATAAAGGATTTGTTGGAACAATTTCATATTTACTTTTTATGATTTTAAATAACTTGTGCAGCAGTGGCACAGTATCTCAGCAGTTGCTATTTCGTAAAGAAGGTTAGCTCTTTACTGTTATACAGCATTTGTAATAAAAGACCTGCTAGTTTTGCTACCTGCTGACACTCTGCCATCCTCAAATATGGTCACAATGCCCTGGAAACTGTGTTTTCTTCTACGCCCAGTTCCTTTGATAGTTGGAAGACACCATGACATAGAGCGGTTGTACTCCGAGTGCTTCTGATAAATCCAAACTGTCAGATGCTGCTGGTCAAAGGTAAATGGGACATCAAGAAAAAGAAAAAAAAGAAGCAACGAGGAAAAAAAAAGAAACACTGACCTTTTCTGCAGTGCTCTCTCAGTAGTCAGTGTTTCATACTAGTTTAGCTGTTCACATAGCACTGAACAGAATAGAAAAAGCTGTTAGCATACAGCATGTCCTCTTTAGGTTATTTTGTGTGGAACTGTTGCCACAGCTTTGGAGGATGGGTAAAGTCTAACATAAAGATACATCTATGAATGAAAGACGATATTTTTATGCAAGCTTTAAAATGATTAGAGGAAATAATGCAGTTTACGGAGAAACCCCTATCCACTGAGTATGCCACATCTGAGGATGTGGAAAACACCTGGGCCAAAGGATGCCCTTCATGCTCAAAATGTAAAACAGGGACCTGAAAACTCTGCTAGGAAACACAAGGAGGACAGATTTGAGGGTAAAAATGTTTACAGAAGTAAGAGATTCAGTTGCTGAACTAAAAAGATCACAAGTCAAACTGAGTGCGTGAGTTACCAGCTCCTCAAGGAGTAGGCAGACGGCTGGTGCAAATGCAGAGCCAGTGAATCTGTACAAAGCAGTATTGATTTCTTTGCTGACATCTGTGGCATTTTTAAATCAGGATACTATATGCAACAGTTTCTCCCACAGAAGGAGAGCTTTGACTCACTGCAAAAAGTGAGAGAGAAATTCTGTGAAGTCTTAGAAAAGGAGGCATCCTTCTGCCAAACCTCATGTGTCATTGCTGTTTTCCTTTCTTTTTTTTTTTTCCCCCCAGTGGTTTAAATGTAAAGAGCATCAAGTCTCTTGTTGTTTTAAGAGATATAGTTTTATCCATAAGACCTGATCACATAAAATGGCCTTTATAGTCCATTCAAGAAGACTATAGATGCAAAACCCCAGAATGGGTAGCAACACTGGCTAGTGGGCAAGAATCAATTATTCATTCGGAAACATCTAGAGCTAGTCAGATGATCTGTCTGCATAACAAATAAAGCTGATGATTTGTCCTGTTTTGTTGAGTGCATGATTCATGATTATATGATTACTCATGAGGTTCATGAGAACATGATTTGATCCAATCCAAAAACAGTCTAAAGAGGAATAGCTGAAACATTTGGACCTTGATACAAACATATGTGTATGTTTTAAAATAGGAATAGTCCTATTTAGGTAACTCAATTAATCCTGGTCTTACCGTTATGCATATTTAAGTACATTGGTGGACAAGAGAGATAAGACACTTGAAATAGGATGTGTGATAATTAAGCAAATTAGTGCAGATCTGCACAAGATGGCAGTGGCTTGATGGTGCGAAAAATGCTTCAATACAGTGAACATATAGCATCTGGTAGTCAGTCAGACTGGACATACTGCATGGGCAACTGGGATACCCACTAGTCTGTGGGACCCAGCCAGCCAGTAACTAAAGTGTCCCAATGCAAACTTCTGTTTGCTGTAGAATAAGGACTATACAAATAAAGATGATATCACTGTTGAAATGGCTTCGATGTATCAAGTGGTGAAAGGAGAGAGGGCTGTTGAACTACACATGCAGTGTTGCAGTATGGTCTGATGTTGATAAACGGAAAGCTATGCCTCTCCTCTGACATGGGCAGATCAATATTAGAGCATGCTGTTACTGAAGAATTGTCAGTGTTCTTGTATTGGGTTTATGTGGCAGTTTTGGTAGCAGGGGTGCTGCACGAGTGGTTTCTGTGTGAAGACACCAGGAGCTGCCCCAATGTCAGACACAGACATTTCCAGCCAGTTTCAAGATGGACCCACTGCTGGCCAAAGCTGAGCCCATCAGTGATGCTGGTCACTCTGTGATATTTGAGAAAGGGTAGAAAACACTGTGCAACAGCTGTGAGAGAAGAGTGAGAAAATGAGAAACAATTCTGCAAACCACAAGGTCAGAGAACAAGGAGAGGGAGGAGGTGCTCCAGGCACCAGAGCAGATACTTGCTTGTGGCCCCTGGAGAAGACCATGGTGAAACAGGCTGACACCTTGTAGCCCAGAGAGGACCACATCAAAGCAGACATCCACACTGTAGCCCAAAGAAGACCCCACACCAGAGCAGATGCTCCAATCTTTTATTCATCTCAGTGGCCCTTTGCTGGACTGTCACCAGTTGCTCCATGTAACTCTTGTACTGGGAAGCCCAAAACTGAACACAGTAGTCCAGATGTGTCTCAGCAATGTTGAGTAGAGGGGAAGATCATATCTCTTGAACTGCTGGCAACACTCCTCCTAATGCAGCCCAGAATAGCATTAGCCTTCTTTATCTCTGCCTCATTATCAAGGTCATTAATGAAGTTTTAATCGATACCGGTCACATTATTGATTCCTGGGTTATACCACCATGATAGGCCTCCAAATGGATTGTGTGCCTTCTGTCACAACTCTTCAGACCTGCAATTCAGCCAATTTTCAATACCCCTCACTCTCCATTTGTCTGTTTGTCAAAGGCAACGTTAAGGGAGACAGTGCAACGTGAAAGTCGCAATTAGCAAGTACAGATATCCATCATGAAATTACTGTAACTGCCAACAACTAAAAATAGATCTAGTTTATGGCTTTTCTGACAACAGTCTTAGTTTTGAATCAGGGAAGAAGCATTCTGGTGTGCATCCTGGGACAGCTATAATAAGAGAACTGCAATCTATCTGCTGCACAGTAAATCTAAACTTTCTGCTGTTGCGTCAGGGCAGATAATGAATAAACTTGGGTCAGCTCATTTGTCAGTGTGTACACAACTGATAGCAAGATATGAGTTTACTACTATCATGTATAAAAAGGTATGTGAAACCTAAACTGGCACATCTGACACTATTTTTAAAAGAACTCTAATGTAAATGAAACATAAGAAAAATGTAAATCAGCCACAAAGTAACACAACAAATATAAAGAGTCTAGTAAGCTAGAATCATAAACAGGTAGATTAAACTCTCCTGGCACATTGAAAGTTTGTTTTTTCTTTGTATGAAATTTATTAATCATTGTTGCTGTTAACCATGATCCCTTTCACATCATGTAGCCGTTTTTTCTTTCCAAAGAGTTAGCCTTTTTTTATAGGCTTAGTAAGTCCCTTGGAGAATGTTTTTTATGGTTAATTTGTTCCTGATTCCTAATTTTCTCTTTGTCTCCAGATATAGCTAGTGACAAACTCAACATCATCTTCCTGGTGTTTGTTTATGCCTTCTGCCTCTCCTTTTTGATTATATGTCATTTTGAATATGAAAACTGTATTTTCTCCCGCTTGTGTTGAACATTCTTCACCTGTTGTGAAGATGACCTGCTCTAGGATAATCTAGCCACATACAATTCTGTCTTAATTACATATATTGTAAAAAAAAAAAAAAAAAAAAAGACCACATGGAAAAAAATTACTATACAAAGGCAATATTTACATTTTCCTTGAAAAATAACCACACAATGAAGTACAGTATGTAATAGAACACTAGACTATGAAAACATAATGAAAAGTACACAGAGCAACAGCACAAGTAGGGATGTATGAACCCTTACGGGTAATCAGATTCTTTGCCATTTTTATGGATGTTTTCACAAACCTTTTGACAATGCTTTGTAATGGAACATCATGGCACTTATGAACAGATATATCAAGGAGATTTACTGAAACAAATGGTTCATGAATTGTGGATCATGAGCTGAAATCCCACAGCACTCAAACTGTGATTTACACTGCATTGTTAAATTGCACCTTCATGCCTTTCATAACATCTTGTAACAGCTCAATTATTAAAAACAAGATCACCATGGATGAAAGAGGATCTTTTCAAAATAAAAGACCTCTGTATTTTTATTTCTGTATATATGTAATATTTCACATTGAAAGTTTTGATTTGGTTTTGTGCAGAATAAAACATTTTGGCCACTGGAAGTATGATCCTCAGGATTTAAACACACATATATGTGTAGCTAATTTGTTAGAAATAAAGTAAAACTTAACTAATTTAATTTTCCATGATGAATCTTCATGTCCTGTAGAAAACTAGAACATTTTAAGGGTTTGTGGAGTGACAGAAGGGGTATTTTTGTTGTGAAGGGTGGGGAAGAAGGAGAGATACGAAATAATTTTTGCAGAATTACTTGAAAAAAAATCGCAGTCTTTTCTGTTTAGCAGCTAGATTCCCATCTTATTCTGCTCATGCACTTGAACTCTGACTTGTAGGAAACATCTTACAGGAATGAAAGGATAGCTTCATACTTCAATCTGTCCTTAACCTCTCAGCTGATTATATGAACAGAAGTGTCAATTACTGCCAAACACAGTGATATTTTGTGAATGCATTCTAGTTACAAACCATTAGTTTGTTTGACAGAGAACATTAATGCCAGTGTAAAGTATGTGTGAGTTCCTGGGAAGGTTATCAGTGTATGCTGGACATTACAAGCTTCCTCAGAAGCCATTATAGTAAATAGTATCAAGAAAATACTGCAGAAAAGACAGATCAGCAGATTCAGATGGCTAAGAACCGTCTACTTAAATGAATGTAATACAATGGCTGATTTCCTTTAAATAAAAGAAAGAAGGAAATAAAAAGAGATTCCGAAGTAATTTTGAATATGTTTAGTAAAATACATGTCCATGTCCGGACATAACTGGACGATGATTTATTTGCAGAATTTATAATTATTCTTAAGTTTTATCCATGTTCTGATGTGAATTGAAATGTAACTATAAGACTTTAAATATGAGATGATATTTTCCACTACATACCATACAGAAATACCATGGGTACTCCCAAAAACCATATGCTTAAGCTTTTTGTGAGTCTGATAGTTTTTATAATATTTTTGTCTGCTTGTTTTCTGAAATAGATGATCTGTCATTGCATTGTATATTACACACTACCTTTTTATTCAGTGCATAAAAATTATTCACATATTCTTTCATCCATTTAACAGTCACTGATCACATATGGTAGGCTGAGAATATGAATTATATATGCTCTGCTAAAACAGAATGAGATTGGATTTTGTAAAGTGCATTTTTCTCTAAAAAGGGAAACTGGGGGCTTGAGTAGTTGGCAATAATTGACCTTAAAGGTGAGAAGATAGATAGCTAATCTTACATCTAGCTCATGTACTCTATTTGGAAATAACATGCTTTAACAGGATTTTAGGTATCTGGGAGCTGAACCCAGTGTAAGTCCATTCATGGTTTATAGTCTAAATCAGCATTTCTATACTTCTTTTTCAATGACACTTTCATATTGCTTTTGTCATTCTTGTCATTACTTACAGAAGTAAACAACACTTTTGGGTAAGTGAAAGAACATACCCCCTACAAGTCAGCAACAAAGCAAGAATAGACTTAATGCTGAGATTTCATATATTAAAGTAAGTTGTTTGGTAAGTAGATTGGATGACATTTTCTTATCTTCAAGGATAGAGCACCAGTAGTGTTCACAACAAAGCACTGAAAAGCAATAGAACTTGGGTGCATAGCCAGATGATGTCTTATCCTGACAACTAAAGACATTATTGAAATATAATAATACCTTTGGTTAAGGTCTTCAGGATCTGCCTTGACTGTAAGAACAAACAAGAGATTTGGCTTCATCTACTCTTCTCTGTCTTGCACTACTGTTTCCTCTTTCACTCCAGTCCCTTTCCAGTATTCTTTTCCTTAGATGTGTCCTCACTACACTTCTGTTTGGTCATTTCTTGCTGCTTTAAAGAAATACTGTCAGGGATGGATGCTGAGGAAACAGCCTCACCTAACATCATCAATATAATTCACAGGAAAATAAACAGCTTTAAAAATTATAACAAATAAAGATTTAGCTACACAAACAGATAAGGGTTCAGCTGCAGCAGGGAAGAGTACTTTCATTTACAAATTTAAAGTTTGCATTGAAAATAGCAAGAAAATATTGGTATATTGTGCAAATGTTGGCACATATTGGTAGGTTGCAGTTTTGCAATTTATGAATAGTTTTGTTTGAACCTAGCAAGAAAAGATGTCTGCTTAGGACTGCCATATTAAATATCAAAATGTTTCTCAGAGCAGAAAATGGTTTGATTCCTTTTCTGTTCCTGTAATTGTTGCATTAGCATTCTTGATTTCGGTGACTATTTCAGTATCAGATGCACAATTTCTTGCTGGCAAGCATTCTCCTTTAACTAAGATAACTGCAAGTTCAATATGCTGGGAATACTACAGTCTTGAATTTGTTTTGTATATGATTCCTTAGAAGACACTGCATTTAACTGCTTGTGGATTTTTACTTGCAGTTCTTGATCTGGAGGGATCAGAATTTTTTATAACCTGTAATGCAGATGAAAAATCCTGATGGTAGTCTGTTTTGTTTTGGTTTGGTTTGGTTGCTTTTTTAACAGTAGATCTATTAATTCATTAGCAGAATGATAGTTGTGCTCTGATTCAATACTTGTGTTCCGGAAAAGAAAGGAGGGTTGATCTGCACATTCTTTTGGCTATGTATGTACATAGAGTTCTGGCTGATCTTCCACCACCATCTGCTCAAGTGCTTTTGTATGTCTGTGTCTGTAGAAATATCTTTCCCCCTCCCCCCTTTTTTTCTTCTCCCACCTCTCTGTTACCTTAATTATCCTCTTATTCCAAGAAAGTTGTCATTTATATAACGTGCCACCTCTTCCACTATTATGTACTGATACCACATGATATTAGACATTCACAGTATAGGCATAATCATCTGAAATGTGGCTGTCAGGACTCCCTTTATAGTCAAAAGATAAAAATAGGGAATTTCTATCATATCTTATCCTCATCCTTATGTAGAAACCTAAAAATAGATCACATGAATCATAACTTAGAATTTCCTATTTTTCTCCAGTGAGTTACTATAAAGGGAGACAAGGATGACTAATTCAAATACAGCCACCTATTTTGTAGATGTTGAAACTAAGTGGCTAATATACATAATTCTTTTTCTACTGGTTTTTTTTTTTTTACTACTGATCTTGTACTTCTTTTGCACATTCATATATGAAGCATTTTTGAGACAAGCCTTTATAACATCTACTACTTTATCTTTTTCCCTCTTCTTTCTCCCACTGTTCAGACAAGAGGGGAATAGAGAAGCCAACTGTTTCACAAATACCATCTCTTTTTTAAAGTCTTCATGATTAAGTAGGATTTATTTGCTTCTGTCACTTTCAAGGCTTAGAAGACATTCTGCGTAAGGTCAGGACTATTTTGAACATACATACCTCACTTCCAGGTGAAGGAGAAGCAGGATACAAGGTCCTGTAAGAAATTTTACTTAGTATTTAATCCACCATTTAATTTGCTAGGACTAAAAGGCAATGATCACATAAAAGGCAGTAGCAGGAGGCAACAGTAGATTTACAGATTACTTCTGAACAAAAACCTCATCCAGAATGGCCTTCCCGAAGTCTTTGAAGGTAACAGTAGGTGAGATGAATGGTTTTTGGAGGACTGGGATAATTGCTGTAGTTTACTATCCCAAATTTGTTACCACTTTAGCTAAGACCAAACAATAGTGCCATTGGAAAGAAAGCTATAATGTAGGTCAACTTTTTTCATCCTTGTTTCTCCAAAGACTTTAGTTCGAAGACTATTAATATTATTATTTTGAAAAACTCGTTATCTTGGATGTTTCTATATGATATTCAGGCTTTGAGAAGCAGAATGAAAAGGGCTCTGAACATTTTACTATAAATTTCTTCTCATGATGTGATACACGCAGTGTGCAGATATACTTACACACAAGAGTGTATCAGCTGGTAAAACATGCTGCCACTAAATACACAGAAGGTCAGGACAGAAATTACAGTAAATCTTGGTTACGCAAGAGAACACTCACAAAAATAGATGATAGTCTTTGTAAAAAAAGAAAAAAATAATAAACCATACATGTTGTATATGGGTCCAAGGAGGGCTTGTTCACACAAACTGCACCTAGATTCTGCCCTATACAAATTCAGGGGGATTCTAGAAATGTACCTTTCTGAAAACACCATCAAATACCATCCACTCTCAGAAGTAAAAATCTCATCTCACTTGTAGCTTGTTACTTCTCAGGCTTCCAGAAACTTTATTGATATTGAGACCTTAGGGATGATATTTCTAAATTGTTTGTGGCTTCTGATAACTGTAAGAATAGTAGATAAAGGCCCCCAGAAAATTTAGGGTTCACATGATGAGTTCTATGAAGCTGACATGAATAAGACTTTAATAAGAATTCCCAATGGATTTGTTCAACTTCAAGCAGGAAATCATGAGCTATGTCACCTTAGGGATCAGCCCCATTCTAATAAAACATTGTTACACTCATTAATCACATACCTTCAAGCAGTCAATATTTATTGCATAATGCAAAGAAAGCTAACTGGGAAAACGTATAATACAATTACACCTGAATTTGGATTAGCTTTTACGTTTACCTTATGCAAAATGATATTAAATTCATCAATGTGTTGATGACTGAAATAATAGTATAAGGCTTTTCTTTAAAAAAGAATTTAAGTAAACTAGCAAATAACCCCAGGGAATAAGGAGAAGTCAGCAGTGATTGTACTGTGTAATTTGACAGTTCAGTCTTACCAGAAGAACAAAGACTAATGGCCAGAAAGATCAAACCCCCAAAGTTAAGGATGTTTATAATAGTTGGTTTTAAACCAAAACATATCACAGCACTCTATCCAGATGACAAGTATATTGTACATGTATTAACAATGTACGACAATATTTGTTTAATATATATTGTCTGTATTGGATTGATTTACAAAGGAAGGAGAAATTGAGGAACTGAGGCAGCAAAATTTAAGAAGTGAAGGGGAGAGAAAGGAACAAGGAGGACAAAGACACAAAATTTTAAAAAAGAAAACAAGAGAGAGAAAAAAAGGGAAGAAAAAAAAAGAAAGTACAGGAGGGTAGAAGGTGTGCATGCACAGAGGAAAAAAGAAAACTAGCATTCATCAGTGAAACAAGAATGGAGAGGGAGAAAAAAGCCATGAGCAAAAAATGAAGTAAAATGAAGAAGAAAAGATTGCTGAGATCACAGTCACACCAACCTGTGAATTTTGAATGAGTACCAGCCAGCTGCTGGGAGAGGGCCAATGAGTTGCTTTGCTAAATGAAAAGCAGTTGGCATCCTGGTATTTCACATGTGATGAGCATCCAATATGTGACACTTGATCTTATGCCAGGAACATGCTATGGTTTCTAATCTCTAGCAGCAAATCAGGATACCCAGTGACTACTTTCTTTTATCATTTTAATTGTATGTCCTGCACCAAAGAATACTTAATCCAGGTGCACATGGATTTAGATTGAACAAAATTCAGACTGTTTAAAACAACTGCTCATAATCAGTACATAAAACAAATTCTAGTTCAGGCAGAAACCTTTCTCTTAGATCAAAGAGCTATACTTATTCCATATTTCTTCTCTAACAAAAAAAAAGTCAGATCAGTCAGGAACCATATTTATTTAATTACATATTAATCTGATAGCCTTCAGGCAGATGTGGATATCAGAGATGGCGCCAGAAGTACACCCACTTGTATTTGGCAAGCTCTGACTTTATGATGTTGCAGCACTAATTCATTCTATTATTCTAACATTGAGAGCAGTCTCTAATCAATAAAAAAGGTATGGTTTTATCTGAATCATCATTCCTTTACTAGTGAGTATATTTCCTCTCAGGGAGTAATACTTATGCCTTTGCAATATATGATTAGAAATGTTACAGTTGTTCTATGACTTTTAATACCAGTATATATGCTGAGCCAGGTTTAAAGTGATGCTGTAAAATCTCACTTTTCTAGGACTATTTGCAGTCTACCTATGGATCTGTAAGTGCTAAAATTTGAGAAAATGTTATGTCAAGGTGTAAAAGGAGGCAAGGAGAAGTAGGATGAGAGCTATTTTAATTTCTCTTTCCTACATCTACTTCCCAATACTGACACAAATTTCATCACTTTAAATCTCCTGCACATGATTTGTGCTAAAAGAATGCATATGGGTGTCTGACTATAAACAGCTGCAGAGTTCAAAACCAGAAAGATGATCTATGACTCCCTAGTTACAACTCTGCCGTCAGGGGCCTAATTTGATAATATTTTTACTCTTTTACTTCTATTTTTTTGAATTTGTGCAAGGATCTGTAAGTACTCACCTCTGTTTCTGTGTTCCAGAAACATTGTAGACATATGTAAGCATTTAGAAGAATTATTCACATGAGAAAGGCTGCTACACTGGCAATTGGTGGACTCTTATAATAATACTATTTTGGTTTCAGAGTATATCTGTAATGGGATCACTGTATGTAGAGATAGATATTCAGGCTAGTGAATATTAGGAACAATCCAACTGGGATACCATCTAGCTAGTCCTGCACTCACCCATTTGCCAGGCTTTAGTATGGACTTTCTTTCCAATGCCTGGTTAGGGTTGAGAACTACTTTGTAAAATTGATGAATTATTCAACTCAGAAAGATTTTGCAGGATGCACACAGTATTTCACAACTTTTAAATGAGGTCACACAGTACCAGGTCAAACTTTGCTGCTGCTGAATCTCTACTTATTTTTGTTATTTCTAACATGAGGCCAAACTCTGTTTTTTCTTGTAGCACGGGGATTCAAGAATGTTTGCATGTAGGATTTTCATTCAGGTCTCTGTAAATCATCATGCTGTATAATTGCGAATATGTTTATAAAGCATTTTGTATCTGGCAGAGAAAATTTGTCTTCACTTCCACGATCACTCTGAAATGATGATGCAGTCACCAGAAATTTATCTCTAGGAGTCTCTACTTTTTACCTAAAGTCCTGATTGCACCTGCAGAAGTGACGTTAGGCCCAACTCTGTTTTGGTGTTTGTAAACACTTTGCTGTTAGCTTTTGGGACACCAAATAAATTTCCATGAAACAATAACTTTATTCATCTAAAATACAGGGTGAATGATATTTCCGTAAGGAAAGAGTCCTTGTCCTCATGCAAGACCTATAATCTGAATAATTTTTAACCTATTGAATAATATAATGCCATGAGTTGCATTGTCTGTTTTAACCTCCAAAGAAAATGAAAAACCTAGATAGACAAGCCATCTTCTCTATTTTAAGGGTGTTTTTTAATATTTTATTTATTAAGGATAGGTGCACTGTAATTCAGCCTTTTAAAGTAGAAAATAAGGTAGCAAGGAAGGTGATGACCATATTCAAATGAACACTAGTAATAGTTTCTGTGAGCTCATGATTCTGCAGAAAATGAAGCAATTGCATTTCATACCACAAATCCTGCTTTAAAAAGCACAGTGCTTTTATTCCCCCAATGACTTTGATAAAGGTACTACACCATGGTGACTGCAAGCATGTGACCACAACAAAAGTCTTGTATGACTCCCAGGGGCAGCTCAGCATGAGTAAGCAATTCCTAGCACTGTCCAAAGCTACATTCCAGTAAAAGATTATGGTTTTTTGTACAACCTCATGATTCCTGCCACTCCCCCCCCGCCAACAAAAACATTATTGTTATTATTTCCTCTGCATCAGTAGACTTAATGACTATCACACCTAACATTTTAACATTTCTTAGGAACAAGACATTATTTTCTTAGCCATTTTCTGTTTTGGTCATGGGTGATGACGAACATGTGCTGAATTTTATAATGGGTCCCACAGAAATTAACCGAGAGCTTCATTCAATCCAGAATGTCACAATACATTTGGAAACAAAGTAAAGTATTTCCAAGAAATATGTGCTTCTACCCATCACAAATAACCCAATTAACTGAGTAATTTACAGGGAAACCCACAGGAGGACAGGAATTTTCTTCCAGTGAATATACAAGATTTTCCAATCTATGGTCAAGCCTGAATGAAGAAAAATTAGCAAGTTAAAGTCTCTTAGCAGCAATAGCTATTTTTTTTAGAGAACTTTCATGAGAACAGCTGCATTCTGTCCCTCCCTCACCTTTTTTATTAATAAAAAAAAAAATAAAAATCCAGAGAGTTTTGCTATTTGCTGACATTTCAGTTCAGGTCAGCCTTTGGTCTGCTTTGGTAACTCTACTGTATAAACTCGAGCTTGCTGAAGAAATAGCAATCTATTTTCCAAATCAGAAGCCATATAGCTTTCTAAGTGTGGCATCAGCCTGCTAGGGCAGAGTGTCACAGTACCGCTTCTGTGCTTCTTCCAGAGCTGTTCTGGTTTATCTACATTGAGCTGTTTCATTCCATGTAAATATGTATGACTTGTCTAGACGCTGCATTCTGTAAATGTAGCAAGAGAATATGAAAGCTGCCCTAGCCATCTTTCAAGTACAGTACATTTGTGGACATGAAGTCTAATTTTCATAATATTTAATGCTACCTCTCATTAACACCATCTTATGCTTGTGATGTGGGGTCTGAAGCAGCATGATGTCAACCAACTAGGAGCCATAGCTTTTCTTCCCAGATGCTGTCAAAGAAGCTTTCTCCATATCTTCTGATTTGTAGGCCACAAAATACTGAACAACTGACTTAGCCATTCCTATCACATCTCTGTCACTATATGTCCTCACCCTTCAGAAACAAAAAGTCCACAGATTAATTTCCACATGTGTCTTCTTGTGTAGTCTTTCCTCATACCTGCAAATTTCAAGCCACGGCCTAACTAACTGTGACACTTTTGTTTACCTTGCCTTCAAGATTTACTTCAAATGAGTCAGCTTGCAGTGCTAGTTAAGCTTTGAAAGGCATAGCAATGTCCCCTAATCTATTTCAAATCTTACCTCCTCAGGATCACAAATGGGAAGCTTACCTGAAGCATAGTTCATATTACACAAATGACCAAAACCCCTTTGCTTTACAGGGGTTTCTCTGAATGGATGGCCCCAAATTGCCTAACAACATCACCTCTTGCACCTTTTTATCCATTGCTCCAATGGGGTCTATGCAAGCATTCAGCAATCTCTAGATTAACCCAATTTAGTACAGTCCTGAGGTATTAAAAAATGGTTTGTACCTCTTCTTTTTCCCCTGCATATGTCGAAATAGATGCCATTTTCTTTTTGCTAGCTTTCTCATAGATCTGGATGATAATCTACAGCACTTTATGTCTTGGTTTTGGGGTTTGGGATGGTATTGTGGTTTAAGCCCAGCTGGTAACTCAGAACCACGCAGCCGCTAGCTCACTTCCCACTTTCTTCCTCCCCCCACTCCTGGATGGATGGGGAGGAGAATTGAAAGAATGTAACTCCCACAGGTTAAGAACAGTCCAGTAACTAAGGTATAATACAAAACCACTACTGCTACCACCAATAATAATAATGATAAGGGAAATAACCACGGGCGAGGATACAATTGCTTACCACCCACCGACCGATACCCAGTCCAACCTGAGCAGTGATTTGGGCTTCCAGATAACTCCTTCCAGTTTACATACTAGGCATGATGTGCTGCAGTATGGAATACTCTTATGGCCACTTTGGGTCAGGTGTCCTGTCTCTGCTTCCTCCCGGCTTCCCCTCCTCCCTGGCAGAGCATCAGACTGAGAAAGTCCTTGGTCAGAGTAAACATTACTTAGCAACAACTAAAACCATCGGTGTTATCAGCGTTGTTCCCAGACTGAAAGTCAAAACCACAGCACTGCACCAGCTACTGAGAAGGAGAAAAAATGACTGCTGTAGCTGAACCCAGGACAGGTGGGTTTTTTTTGGCATAGTGTTAGGGTTTTGTCTGTTTTGGGGTTTTCATTTGATTGGTTAGTTTTCCTTAATAGACACATACTTTTCCTTACTATTAATCATTTACAATGTGGCAATAGCATTTCAGATAGAACTAGGGATCACTACATCAGTGTTGGTATATATATGCTGAAAACGAAATTGTCATTTCACCAGTTCTGTTTATTGCAGAGAGTAGCTTAGCAGAAGCCTATGGAATGTCTGACACAACGTGGTTCCAGGCTACACCTGGAGTCCCATATGTTATTAAATAATGGTAGCAGGATAAATGCTCAGCAGGGATAAAGAGGTGAAGGTGTAGTTAGAAGAAGGCTACAGAAAAGTGTAGCTAGTTACAGTCATGACAGATGTCTTTGGGAAGCTACTGAAGAGCTCTAAATGTGGAGCCAGACACATCAGTTTAATCCAATAACAGATTTTAGAGGCAGTTGATAGGATGTATTGGAGAGTTGCCAAGAAGTGCCTGATGGTTATGTTGGGTTCTTCCAGGCTCAGAAGCAGCTGAGTTTCACTTTTAAATGGGTTGCATTTAACTTCTTGCTACAGTCATAGAAGGGAGGCAGGACAGAGAGTGATGCTGCTGAATTTTGTCTTGAGTTCTAGTCCCAGTATCGATGTCTCTGTGCCTTTTTTTCAGAATAAGAATTATTTATAAAACGCTTACTAACCACATGGGTGGACTGACTAATTAAATTGACATTAGGTTTCTCTAATTAGACAGTGTTTGGGAAACATTTCAAATATGAAGAGAACTGCATTGATGCTAGAATTATTAACCATTCGATCCTGTGAGCTCAACAAATGACCATAATATAATCCCTGGTTATCTGCATTTAAGCACCCACATCGTCATGTTTACTTTAATAAAACTTCGTGATATTCTTCTAGTTAGGCATCTACACTGACCTGCTAGCACTGAAATGCTTCATTCGTCTCTGTTAATCACTTGATCTTCTCTCACCTATTCTTCTTCTTTCACCTGTGCATATGAGATAAGAAGTGGAAGATGGGTCTTGAATACTTTAAACCAGCCTATGATTTGGCAAGAGAAACCTACATATTAAAAAGAAGCTGTTGACATCAAAAGACAAACAGCCTAAACCTTAGCCCTCCAGGACTAAATGATTGTTGAGCGTGATATCCTCATTGTGCTGTAAGTATTATTTCCATATTTCTTATGCAGGCAAAATTGCTATTCAAAGCAATGGAAATTTCCTTAAAGGGGAAATATTCATGACAATATATTTTTGAACCGTCAAGTCTGAGAGTTAGTGATTGATGCATTTTTAGGAACACTTTCCTTTTTATTCTAGAAATAGTAGTTTCTGCAGGTGCATTTTTCTTCAGCCACATGTGAGTGTGGTTGAGCTAAAAAAACATACCTAATCTCAAACGAAAATCTCAGTTTCTTCAAATATGGTGACAAGATTGTGACAGTGTAATGTTAGTACTGAGATGCAGGTGAGTATTTTTATATGGCTATGGAAGCCAAAGTTTGGTTTTAATTTCATCAATACACAATGAAATAACATTGTTACATGAAGTAGTATTTGTGACTAGCAATAGGAGATATGCATGGCAAAAATTCTCACCTTCTCTGTCTTTTTCAATAAGTTGTTACTTGAGCATCTAACCTCTGTAGTCCTTTCTAGCATTATTCCTGAATTAGACAATATGTATATAAAGAATTACAAACCACAGAGACATACAAGAGCAGAATGGTTAGCTTCTTTTCCTGCTTAACATCTTTTCACACTGATGACAGCATGACAACCATTAATTGGAAACAGAGTCATACAAAAAGAAAAGTAGATAATTAACTGTAAGAAAACGTGCTAAGAGTTGCCTAACCCAGTAGCTGAATGGAGAGAAGGCTGCCACAGCTCCGCTTTCCTAAGTCCAACCATTAGTGAGCCTGAGCCTAAATTCCCAATAGGCACACATGCACACACATGCATACACCAAATGTATATATATAGTACAGATGGCCACACACACCACATGGACAAAATATGCACTCATGCAAACATCCTTATCCTGTTCCCATATGTGGCTAATGAGGATGAAGGTTAATTAGAGGAACAGGTATATCTATATAAACATATACACTTTGTGGATCCCTCCAGCAGCTGGGATTAGACAGTAGTCTGTGCAGCAGCTGTCACAGCTCACTTTTGCCTTGTTTTCTCGTTTTCAACTCAAAAACCTCACAGCTTGTAATTCCTTTATTAACCTCCTTTTCTACTTCTGAGTTTCCTTTTGCCTTCTAGACATACTTCGCTTTCTTGTGCATCAGTCTTCTCCCTCTTCTGAATGCATATCAAAATTTATTTTCTAAAAAGTATTTAAGAAATGATTGGCCTTTATTTCCTTAAACCTTACACTTGTGTTTATACATGATAATCTTCTGCACTAGATTTCAATGTCCTGTCTTTTAAACTTTTTTTTAAAAAATTAACATCTCTCAAAAGATCAGTGGTGGGTTGTATTTTATTTTGTTTTGTTGTGTTTCATTCTTAGTAACTGTGATGTGACAACCATAGTGAATGAAAACTTAGCCATGGTTAGCAAGTTTTGCCATTGATTTAATTTATTTATCCTGTCAAAAAAAAATAAATAATTCTGATATTCTGATCTCTGACTACATGAAAAATATGGATTGGAATTACTCCTGGTGCAGATCAGCGTGAAATCACTATCAGGCCTAGTATGTTAGCTAATATTGTTGCACTTTGGTTGTACCTGAAGGTAAATCTTCAGATCTGATTTCACTGGTATAAGATGCAGAATAATCTTCCCTCAAGCACACACACAAAATTAAAAGTTATAGTTTTATAATATACTACTGTTTATAATATACTACTGTTTGTAGAGTGAGTTTGAATTTGCTGTCATGTAAACCAGAACTGCTATCACTAGAGAGAATATTTTTTGGCATCTGTAATAGGTTCTTATATATGTAAGAGAGAGACATACACTACTTGGCTGAAAGTTTTCGTCAGATCTGCTTCAGGTTGGAGAACCATCCCAAGCCTTCTTGTCCAAGAGCCAAACTCTCACTGAGCTGCTTATTCACTCCCGCTCCTCAGAGGCACAGGGGGAAGACATAGGATGTCAACGCTCATGGGTGAGGAGAAAGACATGGACAGTAACCACTGGTTACCACCACAAGCGAAACAGACTCAATTTAGGGAAAATTAATTTGCTAAAAAAGATAGATTTGGGTAGTAAGAAACAAAGATAAACATTAAAACAACACCTTTCCCCCATCTCGCAATCTCAGCTCCATTTTTCACCCCCTGAGCAGTACAAGGGATTGGGGAATGGGGGTTGTGGTCAGTCTGTACACATTGTCTCTGCTGCTTCTTAGGTCACACTCTTTTCCCCTTCCATGGGCTGCAGTTCTTCAAGATAACCCTGCTCTGGTCTCTCCCTAGACCTCAGTTGCTTCAGGAACTATCCACCTGCTCCAGCATGGTCTTCTCAGGAGGCTGCAGGGAAATCTGCTCTGGCACCTAGAACACCTCTTCCCCTCCTTCTGCACTGACATGGGTGCTCTCAGGGCTGATCCTCTCACATTTCCCCTCACTCTTCACTTGCATTCAGTGCTTTGCCCTTTCTCAAATACCCTTTCCCAGAGGCACCAGCACCTTGTCCCAGGGTCTCATTTGTGCCCTGTGGTAGGTCATTTGGAGCTGGCTGGAACAAGCCGTGTCCAGCACAGGGCAACCCCAGCTGCTCCTCACAGAGGCCCCCCTGTAGCCCGCACTGCCACTGCCTGGGCACGGACACCCAGCAAGGCTGGTCAAGAACCATTGTGCTGTGCTGGAAATTAAACATTCCCCTTTCACTCTCACCTAAGGTTAAACTTGGATACAGTTTTCAGAAATTCAATAGTATTTACATTTGCATAAGGAATGTATAAAACTGTGGGTGTGTTTTCTTAATTTGGTATAATTTTCCAGTTTTTCAAAATTCTTCATGAACCTCTTCAGAACATCTAACCACACAGCTATTCACAGTCCTCAGGAGAAATCTATATAAATCCACATAAAACCTTTTTTTTTTACAGTGTTGACATTAAATCTCCATGAGGAGGGTGGACACCTGCAGCATCTTTCCTTTCAGATAACTACAGAAAACAGATAAACTCCCTCACTGAACCTCAACAGAAATGTAGTCATTGTGCAAGCTTTTAGTAGAAACCAAACCATATACCTCAGCAAGTCCTTGGGGAACTACCCAGCTCTATACCGCAGAAGCCAAATATAACTCACAATTAAATTTGACTAGGTATAAAAGAGTATTCCAACAATTGTAATGCATGAGACCTCAAGCTGTCTCCCAGTATTATTCTTATCTTTTCAACCTGTGTATCACTGTACATACTGTAACAAAATCTTCTTTCATCTTTTTCTCTTTTTAAAGATTCTTAAACTAATGAAGTTGACTAATAATGTTTAGGGTCACAGGTAATAAAATAATGTTCCAAGTCCCAACATCAGGAAATTTTGTGTCAGCCAGCGCAAAATGCACAAAATTCAAAAAGGTACAGAATTCTTTTGGGACTTTCTTTTAAAATGAAGTCTTCCTGAAGTCAAAGAAAGAACATGAATACCTTATATCTTCAGGGTTTTTTTCTTTTTTTAATTTTCCAAATGAATATGTCTTTGAACATGCATGTGGAAGAATTTTGCATTGTCACAATATTGAAAAGATTGTTAAATTCTTCAGTATATGACAAGGCATCTCCATCTGACATTTTATCAGTGATTAAACCAGTTTGTTGTACCATATATTTTAGTCAGTATGTAAATGTGATTTTGTAGAGAAATGTGTGGAAAAAAGGAGGAGAGTATGTGGGAATAGTCTGAAAATGGTGGGAAATTTAAAAAAGTATAAATACAAAATTAGAAAGGTCTTTGTGCCAAATCTGCCCCAAAGCTTTCATTTGTTTGGGTTTAGGAGGTTTTAAAATATAAGAAAGAGAATCAATATAGTGAAGGATAAAGATCACCACAACATTCACTTTGCCTTTACTCTTTCTGACCAGTGTCATAAAATTCTGACAATTCCTGAAGTTTAAAAATAATCAAGCTTTTCATCACAAAGCTTAAATGCTGTGTTTAGGTTTGTATCAAATAATGCCTTCAGGTGCCAGTGTCATTTCATTTATTATTTGTTGCAGTTTACCAAGTCCAACAAATGGATTTACTTTATCCTCAGCTCCACACCATGTAGCTGTTCATTATGAAAGGAAATCAGGGGCCCTAACAGCTTGAGAGGTACTCCTATTTGGGCTACCATAGCAACGAGTATGTGTATTAAAGTATAGGTCACATGGCTTAGTTTCCTAAGGCTAATTAATTTCACTAATTATGGCCTCATACCAGCTGCAGAATATGTTGGTGACCTAGTGAAATCAGCCATGGACAATTCTTTTCCATGCTATGGTGGTACAACCTTACCATGTGGAAATATTAATGTCATTATGAGAACTGCATACAGTACATACAGAAAACAAATATTGCCATGTGATTAGAGAGACTGGACCATGCTACCTTGAAGATGTAGCATGTAATGTAGATGCTTAAATCTTCTTTATTGCTTTCTTTATCATCTGTCAGTATTAAATAGGTTGTAAAGAGCTGAGTAGTTAAACTTAAAACATTGTCATTGAAAGGTTGTTTAATTCACCAGCTTTATGAAGGATTTAAGAAGCACCTATCACTTAGGGCAGTAGACTTATATACATAAATATATATTTAAAATAGTAGCATCTACCAAGCATATGAAAACTAGCCAGCTCCATTTTTTTATATTTTATATATTACAAAAAAATACTTAAGTGAAAATCAGAAATTATGTCACAAATGGCATTAAGTCTGTGACAAACTAGAAGGCCCTATGTCTCCCTCCTTTTCTTATACGATTGAGTTAATATTAGCCCTCACCACATATGCAGTTTGCTCTGTGTTTCAGTAGAAAAGCAGGTGTCTACCTAGGATTTGGGGAGCAATTAATAATTCATTTTGTATAAAACCACAGTGTCCCACCAGCAAAACTAATTGAAGTAAATAAGACATTTTCAATCAGCCAAAAGAAGGCATTAAAACAACCTTGCAAAATTGTCAGGACAAATTACCAGCCAAAGCACAAAACCTTCTCAGACAGTCTTTGCCATGGTGATTGATGAGAATGAAAAATTAATGATATCTTTCTGGCCTGTCAGAAGAAAAATTGCTTGCCCGACTGAATAGAACGTAGCAGGGCAGCATTAAATCATGGGAAATTAATAAAATACACAAATGTAGTTTAGGTTTTTAGGATAATTATTAGCAGTGCTGTTTCCCTTAAGTGTGAAATAAAGCCAGATTCTGCTCTTATTCCCTCTGGACACAGGCTTTCTCTTTCTATGGCTTGAGGGTATTATCACCAATTTAGTAAATGAACAAACTGTGCAGTCAAGATGGGCAGAGAAAAAGCAAAAATTGTACCTGGTACATTCATTAGCATGCAGACCACAGTCATAGCCTCTGGAATGTGGGGTGCATGGTTGGACAGACTGGCACTTCAGTCCTGGCTCTAAAGAGAAGTGGTACTGCCTTTCCACACCTTCTGCTTGTTCCCATTAGTCGGACTGAAACACCACAAAGACTTTCTCAGAGGTGGGACTAGTTAGAAGAGCCGAGAATAGGTAATATACAGGCCCAGAATAGCCAGATGAGGAGTTTCATTAAATATTTCACTTGCGGTTTTATTCAGCGTGCTTCCTCTCCTGTCATTGTCCTCTCCCCCCTTTTTTTTTTATTACTTGTCATAATGGTCAAGTTGTCATTATGTATCTTATCCCTGTGTCACTTCCTCTATGACAAAAGAAGAGTCTTTTAGTTCAGAATAACTGCGTGAAACAGCATGAGAATATATTGATAAAACCCCAGATTGTTTAACTAGTGACAACATCAAGGTATTGACCATAAAAATGGTTATTGAGATTTTAATATTTTAATTTCATTTTGTAATGTGAATTTAATAATCAAGTGTCTTTTCTGTGTAAGAAACCATATAATATCCTCTAACATAATATTCCAATAAAGGAAATTGTCCATGAATGTTTGTTCAAGGAACAGCTTTTTCTCCCTTTTGTGATTGCCTATGATGTATACTTGCACCTGTTAAAAATACTACTTTCTTACAGTGAGATGTATTTTAGGCGGAGATAAAAAGAGGATTGCATGTTTAACAACTATATAATGTGACTTCTCAACATGATTATCTATCTCCAAGTTTACAGAAAAAGGACATTGAGTTTATTGAAACAAATAGCCTAGAGAGGCTAGCAGGCTGAAATGCTTCCTAACTGCAACAAGAAGGTAATTAGAGAGGCTGGCGATTAAGAAAGGGCTTCAGTCTCTTTCTGAAAGGTCAGATGCTGTGTAGACTGCAGCTAAGGGTACTAATTTTACTGCATCTTGTAAAGAATACTTGTCAAAACCTAGCTTTCAAAGAGCTAAAAAAAGGGTAAGGGATTTTCATGAATAGAATGAAAAGGAAATATAATCTCAAAATTTTTCATCTCAGGAGAAGAGTCTTCTTAACAAAGGCAAAAAGACCCCAAGAAGAAATAATTGCCAACAAGGACATAATCAGTTGTCTATATTTGATACTTTATAGTATGCATATTGTGAAATCACATGTCATGTAACATAAATAAGTCTGTGCATCTCTCTGAACATGCAAGGGTCTGAAAATGAGATGCAGTGTGCAACAATGACCCGAAGGACACACAGTGAAAATATGTTCAAGCAGAAAAATTTAAATGCTGTGGTATTCTTTCCTTTGGCACAGATATTCTTTCCTGCTGTGAAGCGATACACAATATGTGGCACCAGAGGTGATTTTAAGAATTAAATGCATGATGTCCTTCAAAGGAGAGGTGTGGGCATGAGTGTTTTACTTTTTCACCGGAACTGAGCAGTATCTACATTAACAGCAGATCATCATGTTTCAGATCTCAATCTACTAAGTGCACAAATAAAGCTAAGTTACCACATTTACAGTGCTGAGAGGAATGGTTAAATCAGAAGAATCATGAATGTGGATTTTCCTTTTCCATTTTGATAACAATTGTATATTTGTAGAATAGATGCAGTCACTTCTGGTTAATATACATACAGTGTAGTAAAAAATTTCAAATCAGAACAAAAAAAATATTTACTGCTTTATTTTTTTCAGTTTGAAAATATCTCTAGTAATAATCATAACTTTTTTCTCTTCATGCATATCAAAACATATCATATATCAATATGATATTATGCTAGTGGGAGATCACCATGATAGTTGTAAGACACAAATGTTACACTCATTCAGAAAGTATTTCAAGATATCTGTAAATAAGATACTTTTAAATTTTATTTTAATTTAAAATCTGAAAGTTATCAGTCATTTTTTTAAATAAATCAGCCACATATAAACACTGTAATACAGTCAAGTTTGTTTCTTATCTCACAATAAATTCCTGCTAGCAAGATTCTATGAACATCTATACCTTTCCATAGTTATGGTGCATTAGCTGTGAGGGGAACTCAAAACATCTATCCCATTGTTATGTCATTATATGTATTTACTTTTGGGAAGTTATTTATAGCCATGTAAGCAGAGTGAAAGTGTGATGAAGAGTGGGTAAAATCATCCAGACTGACTTCAAACTTTCAAAGGATTTCAAATTTTATAAATATAAACATAGATTTCTGAGGTTTTTAATATTTTCTTTAGAATATGCAGCTACAGGAAGTGTGTTTGTTAATGAAAACTTATCATGAACTAAGCCTAGACTGGAACAAAATGAGCTTCTTCCCAAAATTCTGTGTAACTTGCCATCAGTTTGTTAATATAGAATATACATTTACTTTTTTGTATGAAAGACAATAGTATATAGATTATATAATATATATTATTCTAGGCATTATAACACTGATAAAGTACTATATTGATTGCTTAATCAGTACTATTGGTCCTTGATGTTGGTTGATGCAATGCTTATTTAAGGACATTTCCTTAGCTCCAACTGGCTTTTAAAGAGATTAATGGGGAGCACATATTAACATAGAAAAAAAAGAAGTTGGATTTTCAGTTCATACTGTGTCTACTAGTATCTGAGAGTTTAAATTCCTCACCCCAATGCAGGACTCACATTTGCCTGAAAACAATATAAAATCTTACGCTTACCTATACAAGTAGTAGACTGTTTCTTTAGCTCCATTAACCAGAAAGTGGAGAAAGTGAAAGGGTACTGCTGATCAGCTACCTTCTGGAGTAGACTAATATGATACATTAACCTTATGAATCTCTGTCCTGCTTTGATATGTACAGATCTGTGTGACTGATGTTGACTCACAGAGTTGGACTGAATCTCTCATTGGTAGTGCTCTTTGAGAGATGCCTGAGTACACTTTCAGGAAGTGACTAAATGACTGCCTTTGTCCTGATGACTCTGTTCTATGGGACAACAGTGATCAACCCTATCTCCTGTTTTATCAATATCTGTGTGAAGCTGGTGGAAAGTTTATCAAGTAAACTTGAGATAAGCTTCACCTCAGTGATGACATCTAGATTTAAGAAGTAAAGAATGTTTAAAACTGGAAGAAATCGCACCTCCATTTGATTTACCAGCAGCCTTTGAAACTGACCCAAGTAGTTTGACCTCATGTTGAAGTAGTGATGTCATCCTGAAAGAGTTCAAGAATAACTAGGTCAAGAAAATGAAAGAGGCAGCACAGTGCTCTAGCTTAATGTTGGGGACATTCTGCTTATTGGGAAACCATGAATTTCGGCCACAAGCTTGTGTTTGCATTTTCCATGGATTCACTGGTAACAAAGACACAACATTTTTCCTGAAAGTGGAACATGAATTTAAATGCCTCAGACAAAGAAGACCAAGCAGATTGGATCTTCTGTAGCTGGAATGAATATGGAAATCACTAGGAAACTAAAGAATTAAAAGTCCATGTCCTTTCTCTGTGTCTTTAGGATAAAACCAGACCGTAAAATGTTCTCGCTGACTGAGATTTAAAATAATTTTATTGAAACTGTATTTTCTTAAGAGGCTGTTAATAGTAGTGCCCTGCATTGGTGCCAGCTTTCCACCTACACCTATTGAGGTTATATTTGCCCTTTTAAATATTCCCATATTATTTACACTTCACTGCTTCTTTAGTACTTCTTCATCACTGTTAAATTTGTTAAAAACTGTCAGTAGGCTAAAAGCTTCCTTAATTCAGATCATCCAAGATTCATAGGGGTATAATATGGGATTCATATGGATATATTATGAATTCATAGGGATATGCTATTAATAAAAATATACTTATCACTAGAAGCTGTTGTTTAATAGTCATCATTTATATCCTAGTGCATCTAGTTCTCTATTAGGAAATACATTGCTGAGCTTGATTTTTCCCCAATTAAAGATGCATCTGTTGAACAACTCTGCCTTTTTAGGTTCATTTTTAGCAATTTGGCTGTCTAATACTATTTACCAGGATTGCAATGAAGGGGTCCATAATACTGCCAAAACAATTTGATGTTTCTTACCTACCACAGGTTATATTATTTTTACTGTTGTATCATTAAGTTCTCTGATACCTTCCCATTTTAATTCCACACATTTGAATTTCTCATCTCTACTGCGATTTCCCTTTCCTTCTATTAGCAGCAAATTGCTTTCTTATGTCTAATTGATTCATTCTGTTTGCTCCTGGTTCAGATGAGCTTACATCAAAGTTTGTTCTCTTTCATGATTATGAGGTCTTAACAAATCTCAAATAATTATCCTCATTAATATAAAATATTTTCTTTTGGATGGACTTATGGAAAATCCTCAGTAATCAGGTCATATTCACCAGTACCTAGGAAATCATCAAATTTAGTCCAGTAGGTGGTTATTTCATTTTATCTATCAAGATTTGTTCTGATAATAATTAGGTCTCATAAAGTTACACTATAGCAAGAGTAGCGCTTTTCATTTTAGAGTAGTAAATATTTCTTTTCAGAAATTGGCTTAACTTCTGCAACATATTGCCCTAGCTACCATCTCCTGTGACTAAATAACCTGTTTTTACAGATGAAAAGGTGTTTAGGAGTTCTTTCTTTATTTTCTGGTTTCATTGGATGTGTTGTAAGGCTATGTTTATTTTACAGAAATTATTTTACAGAATAAAGCAGGCACCTGAATCTCATTCTCCACAGCAGGAGTTTGTCAAGTACCAACTTCCCTACAAGATGGTTACCATAAAAAATAATATTGGGCACTCACCTCCACCAACAGCTGCATCACATCCAGGTTTGAACTGAGAGTCAACAAAGAGAAAGCTAGAATATCTTCAACAATTAACTAGATAATGCCTAGTGGATTCAAGCAGAGTCCCTTTCTGAGACTTTTTTCAGTAATGTAACTTAAAAAAAAAATAATCTGCCATCCTTTATTAGACATAAGAAAGGCTTAGTTTTAGTATCAGTTTCTCTCACTGTTACGACACAAAGTTGGCGTATGCCTCTGAAGAGTGAAAAAACCAAATATCTTATCTTGGCATCAACTTGACTCAGGCAATGCAATCCCTGTTGATAGAATCATAGAATGGTTTGTGTTAGAAAGGACCTTGAGGTCATCTAGTTCCAACCCCCTGCCATGAGCAGGGACACCACACACTAAACTGTGTCGTCCAAGGCTCTGTCCAACCTGGCCTCGAACACCACCAGGGTTGGAGCATTCACAACTTCCCTGGGCAACTCATTCCAGTGCCTCACCATCCTCACTGTAAAGAACTTCTTCCTTATATCTATACTATATATACTATACTTCCTTATATCTTTACTTTCTGTATGAAGTAAATGAGCTTTTATTAAAAAGAACGCATCATGAAATTGTGATGATACAGTGACAACAAACATCTCTCTCCTATATTCTTCTCCTATATTCTCCTAAAATATATTGTTGGATGCTCATGCAGTCCCAGAACAAAAGGGTCTCAGAAGAATTAGGAGGGGTGATGTGGTTTGAAGAAAACAAAACAAAAATCAACTTGCCTCTGTTATTCTGCTTGTTCATTTATCTTCACACAACATCTCACTTCACCAATTCAGGTGCCTTCTGACATCTAGAGCACCTTTCTTATTGATGCTGCCTCACTGTCTGTCATTGCTGTGTGATCTTCAGACAAATGGCAATGTGAAAACTACTTACCCAGTAAACTCAAAAACTTTCCAGGCTGAGGGTTCCCTCTCAGGGAAAAATCAGTAAGTAAGTAAATACATACAACATCCTTTTGTAAAGTGTTTTTGTTTTGGATTGGGGAGCAATTTTTTGTTTTTATAGTTACAAAGAAACTGAGAGATTTAGGTTCCTTTCTGTTTTTTTCTGTTCTGGTAGCAAGTGCCCCATGTAAAATGATAATGTCATTGTTACACTGCTGCTCAACAGGTCAACCCTCACCTGCAATGTAGAAGGTTTCATGACTAGATTAAGCTGAGCTAGTGCAATTCCTGCCATATAGCCACAGGCCCTTGTTCTCCATCCAGGGAGGTATCTGCTCATGCATCCAGCATAAAAACCACTCAGAATCTGATGGGTTAGTTTTTGCAAGATCAGCAAGATCAGCAAGCAAGATCAGACTCCAACATCTCCTCAGTTCATCAAAGGAAAGAAATCTCTCATAGGGAATGATCACCAAGGATGAACTTGGAGAATAACCACGTTTTTGGCGACAGAGCAGTTCAAATTCAGTTCAACCCAATAGTGAAATTGGAGATCTGAATCTTTGTTTATCCATTTCTTTAACTTTCACCACAGTATCATCTCTGTAGATTTCTCACCCTCTTTGTAACCATAGATTTGATGGCTACTGGGTGGTTATAGAACCCCACACTTTAATACATGCATCTTTGCTCTTAAAGTCTGCAAGACTAGCAATGAACAGGTTGCATAGCAGTGTATAGAATACACCTGTGAAAACCACAGGAACAAAAGCCAAAACGGACTTTTCACATTCTTCTTCTGTATTCATCTCAATACTTTGTGATTCATGTCTGTGCTGTGGTGAAATAAAAGTACTCTGTGATTGGATCTTATTGGGTGTAGTTTACCAGTATTTCTGCAGCAGCTTTAAAGATGTTGAAGTGTGTGGGTAAGAATAAATGCAGATTAAGGAAGTTCAGTACAAATTCAGGCATAGAGCTTTACCTCTTCCTGCTGTCCAAGTGGAAACATTAAAAAAATCAATTTTCCCATTCTTTATTTTTATACAAATTAATTAGTTCTCTTACATTTATTTGCCACAATAAGGGTGCATATGTATTTAATAATGTGTTTACTACAGAATTCCATCCATTTCCTTAGAACTCCTTTAACTTCTTTCCACACTGATTGTAAGAAGACATTTAAATCATGGGAGCTACCTGTAATATTGCTAATTGGATTTTTTCTCAAAGCAGGAAGTTCCAGTTCCTTTGGTTTGTTAACAGAACCTACCACTTTTCTATAAACTGAAAAAACTGATAGATTGACAATTACAGAATTGCCAATATAAAAGTCAGTTGCTGGCTTCTCCATCAGTAGTTTTCCCACCTACATGATGAAGGGCATTTTATGCAGCTCTATAATCTTTCACTGGAACATGGGCTAAAATCCACACACATGTTGAAAAATGTCAATTTTGTACTAGTTGTTCACCACAGCTGCTTGCTGATATACACTCCAGCACTTTTTCCATCTCATTGGTATAATGCCCTATAATACTATAATATTGCTTATGTATGTTTTAGAACACCATTAACACTGTTCTTGATGGTGCAGTGAAACTAATCCCTTCTTCAACTTGAGCTATCAGCTCTGGTGCCAGTAAGCATGTGTGACATGATTACAGCAATTAGAAAACAGTGCCAGTGCATTTGTATTGGGTGGGTAATTTTCTACTCATTTAAATAATATGTATACTTAGAATAAGGTGAAACTTCATTAGTAATTCAGCAGTTTCTGACAACTGATTTAAGGGACATCTGACCTGAAACAGATCCACTGTCTGTTTTAAAGAACAGCTAAGTCCATAATTGCAGATACATCTTTGTTTTGAATAAGTATTATATAAACCTAAAATATCTAAAGGAAAAAAACAGTGAGAAATAAAACCATTATTGGAGTGAACATTCTCTTCACATTTTAAATCAGAACTCCTTTTTAAGAAAAGCAAGCCATTGATATAGCTCCTCTCCAATTTTGCCTTTAACAGTCTGTACTTGAATATGAATAATGCAACAAAACTACATTAAAATGAGTTAGCATTTTATTTATGTTTAAAAGACATTCCATGGAGGCAGAGAGTGGTGAAAAGACTCCTACTCCTAGAAGCTGAGAACATTAGGCAGACACTGTGTGTAGCTTCTTGTTCACAGAATTGTGATTGAAACATGCAGTTGATTGAATGCGAGTAATTAATAGAATACTTATAACCTGTCATCTACATTATGGATGCATGAAATCTGTACATAAAGAGGTAATTAATTGCTTAGACTAATGGAAAAAAAACCTGATTAACCATTTTGCACATGTAAACCAGACCACCAGATATGCTACAGAACAGATGGAGAAGCAGAAGTCACAGAGATGTCTTGCAGTTGGTAAAATTTAGGGGATTTCTTCATGATGTCTTCTGGAATCAAACATTCTCCTTGGTTTAAAACTTGAATCAAACTTTTCTCCTGGCCCAGAGGAAGCACTTTGTGTTAAACAGAAGATGAAAGGGCTGTGTAAAGAAATATCAGATTACAAGGACAAAGGAAGCATGTTTTCATCCTTACAGACAGCGAATCTAACTAATGAGTAGAAAGTGCCTAAACAAGGGTAGCTAGGTCACTTGAGCCTCTCTAGGGTGTCCTAGGTATCTGCATGGGGCTGACATATATTACACAGAACTAGAGCTTATTTGCATGATTTGGGGCCAAGAGGATACTCAGGTACTCAAAAGGCACTAGATGCCTGTGTTTCAATATCTGAATCCCTCTCCAGATTTTCTTACCTCTGCGTTACAAGGTAGGCTCTTGCACATCAGACTCTTTCAGCTGGCTACTTCTGAGCTTTCTAAAATGTATCCTTTATCATCAGCTCCCAAATCCTACTTATCAGGTAAACAAAAGACAGTAATAGCACCTTTTGTGTAGTTTGTCTTTCTTTTTCAAATGTTCTGTAAGCAATGAAAAGCATAAAACTCTGTAGATTAAAAAAAGCCATAATAAAACAACCAAACCCCCCCCACCAAAAAAAAAGTCCCCCAACTTATTTACTAACCAGTAATATAGCTGCGGCTGCCATTAACAATTATTTAATATACAAAGAGGAAAAAGTACATACAGAAAATTTTGTTAGGCTGGGTTCTAATGATACCCCTCTTCCCATTTGAAGGCCACACCTTTCACAATTTCATACACCAAAAACTGCATATAGAAAAGATAGCAAACTGTCATCTATCCTATCCCATCCTATCCTATCCTATCCTATCCTATCCTATCCTATCCTATCCTATCCTATCCTATCCTATCCTACCCACGCAGTGTGATAACAAAGGGTTCAGAAACAGTCAAATGAGCAGAGCCTGCCCTACCTTGAGACTAAAGACACAGTGTGGTCCTGATAAGTCTCCCAGAGAGACCTTCTAAGGTTTAACCCAAAGCAGCACTACGGTGAATGATCTAATATCTTCCTCTGGCATTACAGTGCATTGAATGACTGTGCTAGCTCAGACTGGTGTTAAACAACAGCACTCAGCATCTTGCTTCTTAATGCAGCTGCGTAAACCACCAGCTTACATGTTTTCCCACAGAGTGTAAGAAGACTTTGAGAATCACTGCATGATACACAGGATCAGTCTCTTTGTGCCATTTTCCAAGAACAAAGGAAAAAAAACAAAGAAGTGAAGAAGTGATATCTGCCCTGTGCCAGTGCAAACTCTAATGTGGCATGTTTTTTGTACTCAGGAATTTTCTATAATTTTACACTGTGGAAATTAATATGTCCCCAGTGTTTTACCCAAGCAGTGGTTCTAACCTGCAGCACATTGAGAAAGGTAAGAAGTTGACTTTTTCATACAAAAGAAACCCACCAGTTCTTAAGAAGTGCTTCACATTTCTATCATGACTTTTCAGGAATGAACTGAAAATAAGCTTATCCTCTATGTGTTTTTTCTATGCCCTTCAGCCACCTTCTCTCTGTTATCTCAGTGATTTACAGTGAAAGATGGACACTTACCATCTAAAAAGTCAAACTATTGAATTAAGTTGACCCTAGTATGGAATCTAATGCAACAGTCTACAAGACATTCATTGGTTTACCACAGCACAGAAAACAGACACTGAATTGACACAAAAACTGCCTGAAAACGCTACAGGGTCTACCTGATCTTAGATCACTTTAGTTACCTAAATCTCTTTTGGTTACCTTGGTTGTCTGCCTGTAAACACTTTCTGCTTTTCTGAAGTAACGACTGACCCAGCCAATTTATATATAAACAAAAGGGAATATTTTGGCTTCCCTAGAGCTCCATGGCCTGCTTATGGTGCTATTCATTGTGAAATAACATTGGTTTCACTAAAATAATGGGGATAGGTGGAAACAGACAAATAACCTAAAAGAATTATAATTTACATTATCATTTAAGTAGTGAAATATGTTAATTAGGGTGTTTTAGCTGTGCCCACTTTTTTTTTGTTCAAAATGATACAGTAACTAATTCTGAGTAAAGTTAACTTCAACAAAACCATAATTTAATAAGCTATGCCACTTCCATTTCAATAGATTTCTCTTCTTGGCTAGATTATACCATGATTTCAGCTTGTTCACAGGCCTTACAGTGAAAGGCCGGTGCTGTTTGTATCATCTGTTCTAATGAACAGAAGTTGAAAGAGGTCATGTCCAGATTCCTTTCCTTGCTGTGTTCTTGGATTATAAAATAAAGGTAGCTTGACCTTAGGAAAGACCTTTCTATAAGAGTGAATTATTGCCTGAAAGCTCTTTAGGACAAAGTGGTTTATTTTCCACAACTTGCATTTTCTGTTCACAGATGCCTGAACATGATCACATTTCTCATGCTCTAAAATGCAGTGCTAGGTAGTGTACTATACACAGTTCAGATTCATGCACTGGTCTTAACGGTTCACTTCATTAAGAAAATTCTTAGGAAAATAAGGGGTGAAATTGCCAAGTGACATGTGTAGGCCAGTGGGTTACTTGTACACCTCTGAACTAACACAAGGACTGTCTCCTACAATTTGTTAAGCACTTTGCACAGTAGGGTCCTGATTCCAGTCAAGACCATATGAATAGTTCCTCAGACATACAGCACACGTGCATTTTGCTTTCCATTCTCACACATTATTTATTCCTGATGTGCAAGCAAGTTTACAGTGCTGGAACAAATACTGGAATTGGTATCAGTGTCTGGTTGTATCAGGACTTGGGGCAGAAAGGATTGTGAATTGTGTCTGATTGCAACTACTTTATAAGGCCAAATTGTACATTAGGGCAGTGATATTGGTCTAATATTTATGGACAAAGAGATTGACCTGTTTCTTTTTGATGATTATGCATATAAATGATGTTTAATTTAGCTATGTCTCTAGTTTCTCTTCCACTGGTTTTCCAAGCACCACATGGACCTTATTGCTCTTCAGAGGCATGAGACTAGTATCTAAGTAGAGTGATGACAGCAGAAGAAAGAACAATGTAAAGATGCTTAAATATTTTAAAATACTTTTAAACCAAGGAGGAATTTTTCGCAGATCAATAATGAAGATCACATTTGATCTTCAGAAACAAATTTACTTTCCAGTTTTGTGTAATTTTTTCTATACAAAATTATGCTTCTTATTTTTTGAAAGAGAAATACTTATCTTTACAGGCAAGAGTATGGCTTTGAAGAATTTTGACAGAGTTTAAATAATTATCTATTAGAATCCTCTTCCAGTTTGACATGACTATATTCTTTGCCATGTAAAACCTCTGCCATCCATCATCATCAACAGGAACCATACAGATACATAAAGGATTAAATTCTAGGATTCTTATTCATGCTATTGAACACTGCTTCACTGATTCACCAACGTACATCTCTGCAGTAAGTGAACAAGAGGCTAGGCTATAAATGCAGTAGAAAGTTTCAAGGAGTGCGTGTAAAGTGTTGTCTCCTGGCATTTTTAACTTGTGGTCTAGGAAAGAACAAGTAAAACAACACAAGACCTTCAGATACTTAATATGACCAAACTAAGAATCTCCAAGAACATGAGACACATTCCAGTAGTAGTTGGTAGCCACCACGGAGTGAAAAAATTCTTAAGCCTACACTTGTAAAAGCATTCACTTAAGAACCTAAGAGTGAATTGATCTACTGAAGAGATATACACAAGGTTGTTTGTCTTGGCCCTCTTACATAAAATATGCAAATTATTAGAAATAAATCAGTAGTTGGCTTAAGCATCACCCTTGCTTTTTGTCTTGGTGAATTTGGAAGGTGTTGGACTTATAAATCTTGTAAAAGCTGAAATTAATATGATATTTTATATAAAAAACCTTTTTCTCTGCAATAAGTGTTCAATTTACAGCTATTATTTTTACTGTGCAGATGTTTTCAGAGCATTCTGTATAAATGAGAAAGTAAGATATGGTCAATGCAGTGTCAGGGATTTGCACTGACAGAAATCAGGAAACTCAGAAATTCAGCACAGTTCAGAGGTTTGATTTCACAAGTACCATGTATCTAACTGGAAATGGCTGGAACTATGAAGCTGTGCTGTCTGAATTCACTGAGCGTTTGATACATAGCTCTGTCTGTAGATTTTATACGTAGCATATACTGTGTCAAGGCATCTCCAAAACTTAAGACAACTCTGGGAAGTGCAAAAGGCAACATCAGTTTTGAAAGATTAATGTATTATAGTACATACTGTTGCATTTGAGTTGCATAAAACCTTACAAGCAAAATGAGAACAGAAGGGAAAAATAAATCTTTAATATTAGATATCGAAATGAAAATCAGTAAGCATTCCTACGAAAACAGTTTCTGAAAGTTATATGAAGACAACACTTACAGGAGTAAACAAATTTGTAAAAATACAGGAAGTTGCAAGGAAATGTAAAAAACATAATAAAACTACTGCAGGAAGAAAATGAGAGCAAATTCCACTTATTTAATGAGATATTTTCTTCTTGCAATTTTGTGACATTATAGATCATTCTAAAAAAAACCAAAACTAAATGTGTATTTATAGATTGGATATTCTGATGTTCATGTGTGTGCATAAATAGAAGAATACGTGCAAATGTGCATAAATAAATTCTGGCAAGGGGTAAATCCAATAAGCCCTATAAAAAGCAACAGAAAGAACTGACAGTCGAGTAATAGTTCTTCCAGATTTTGAAAATCCCACTCTCTTTCTCTTCAGCTGCCTTCAGGAGCTAAGACATGATACATTGGTGAAAACAAGAAATAAAGAAACAGCGTAAGTGAAAAGGAGTGTCAGAAGTAATTGCATGAGATAAAAAAACGCAGATTAGAAGTAGGAAAGAATTTAATAGGAGCTAAAAAACAAAGAGAAAAATCTGAGATAGAGATTTCCTCCTTCCCCTTCCCTGTTTTCCTTTATCTTCCCTTCCTTCCTCTTCCTATCGTTACTTAGCATTACTCTATTTTAAGCCCAAATCTGCAAATAATTTAATTTTGGTTTTTTTCTATCTGTCTGTCACTAGACCATGTCACTAGGACACTGTTAGACACAAATCAAGCCATTCTATTTTTCTGTATTATACTAAGTAATGGAGTGGTATGACTGCAAACATATTCCAGAATATTCTGAACTGGGGCTGTTTGTTTAGTATTTAAATAACAATCCAACTATTTAGAGACTGGAACTTCTAGGTTTCATTTATTCCAAAAAATTTTACTTTAACAATTCCTAAAAATCTTTCTGTTATCTAAGAGCTTAATTTGGGATACTTATCCAGGACTTGGCTGGTTTCAAAATTATGGCTCTAACATTGCAGCATAAATACTCTGCACAAATACACTGGCAATTAATACACATTTTACTAGAAAATAAAGAAAATGGTTACAGATAGAAAAAGCTATGCCAAAGAGAGAAAGGGGAAGTATAGTCCAGTCCAACTGTTCAAAAAGTTATTACGAAGTCTATGACAAATCACAGAACTGTATTAACATTCCAAGAGTCCAAGAGTTATTATTTTTTATTTATTTTCTTATTCCTGGCCTATTTAAGGTGGTTTATAAGATTCTACTTCCCAGCTCTGTCCCTTTAGTAACTTTTCTTTCTTCTATTTAATTGTTATCTCTAATGACAAGGCTTTCATCTCTCCATGTGCTGGACTTTTTAATTAAATATTGAATGTTTTGAAACACAGTCTGGAGCACTGTCAACACTAGACACATTCCTGGAGAGGTTTTTGGGTAGACTTTCTACCTGAGGCAATTCTGGGACAATGAAAACTGACACTGAGGGGCCTGCTCCTGTCCAGGTAGGCAACTCAAGCTTGCTTAAGCAAGATAAATAAGAATTAAGAGAAACTAGTAATTCCTCTCTCAAAATAGGCTGTTTTTTAAGGATGAACACAAAGTTCTAGATGAGCCTGACAAGAAGGGAAAAGTATTCCTACCCACAGTGTAAACAGAGATTTCTTTAGGGTTCTGAAATATTTTGGTAAAAGGAAACAATGCTCAATCTGCATGGAATAACTTTCCCTTTTCTTAGACATTCAGATGTTTCCTTCTATACTTTCATGTATTATTACCTGTCTTATCAAATTTGTCATTCCTGAAATTTTGGGGAATTTCTGGATGGGGACCATCTGTCAGAGTATCTCATGCAGCAAACAGTTTTAATCTTATCATGATCACCAATGACAAAGCTCAAAACTTAAAAACATTTTGTCATGGAAAAAGAACAAGGGGTTTGGAACGTAGGAAAGGATCTTTTCCAAGAAGATACAAACCATGGGACTATGAGAAGCATGTATAGACTACACAGTCATAGACATGATGTAGAGGCAAGGGCTGGATGCTTGCCATTCATACTTCTCATTTCCTCTGGTTTCCTTAAAAATCAAATAAATTAGAAAAGAGCTCCAGCGTCTTCTAATACATGTCAGGATCTGGATGATGTAGAGACACATGCAGGAGAGTCCAGGTTGCATAACATTGAGAGGGGGTAAAATGTGACATTCAAAATCCAGCGTAAACCCAGCTTAGATCAGTCTAAGGGTTTATGGCTTCTTCAAAGCCCTAGAAGTATGGATTCATGATAACCAAGGCACCCATTTTCTGAATATGAGATGTAAAAATAATCCTCAAAAGTGATTTTTAAAAATTCTTCCAAATTTCCTTTTTCATTTTATTTAGCTGCAATATAAATAAGTTTACCAATATTTACTTGAGAAAAAATAGATAACTTGCTTGTGGATTACAATTCATGAATAATACATCCTCTGGAACTGATTCCAATACGTATTTATCTCTTGCAATAAAAAAGTGCTTCTATTTATATTCCATATACCTTTATTTTATATGTTGATTTCAGGATTTAGTATTACCCATAGTCTCAGAAAAAACAGACTGCTTCACTGAAGAGTACTTCTCCTTCTTCAGTATCTTTAAGAAATTTTAGTTCCCATGAAAACAGAGCTGTAAAGAATTTTGGCTGATGATTATAAATAAAACTTTGCAATATCAGTTTACCATTACAACTTTATTTCTTTTGGAAATATTTTTCCTATTCTATTTAAACAAACAGAGACAAGCGGTCTGCTTTGGAAATCCTTTTATTGACCCTAGCTAATTATGATATCCTTAACCATCTATTTCTAGTGTACCAGAATCATGTCTTTGTGTTTTACAAATATATATATCTATCTCAAGGTCAGCAGGCATATGATCCTACCACAAAGAATTGGTATTATTTACTAAACCATGAATTTTGAATCAATTAATTACCTTTGTTTCCACAAATCCAAGTATTTAAATAAAACTACAATGCACAATTAAAATTTTAATGCAAAATCTGCATTATTCAGGTATAGATTTACAAAAAGGAGGATGATCACTTATAGCAATGCAACAGTAGTTGTTTCAAGTGAATAGTTTGTTCAGAATAAAAATTAGTGTAATGAAAATTGCTTATACGTGATGAAAGAATCTGCTTCCTTCACAGCAAGACTTCCTTAGGATGATAGGAAAAAAAAAGAAATATATTTGTTATCTTTCTGTTCAAAATTACTCATAATCTAGTAATGATTTCAAGAACTGAGATAATAATAGATTTTTCAAACTTGATCATTCTACTCTATCGTCATGCACAGCATGGCAAAATCTAGTGCTAGAAAACTCATCTCATATGTAACATTACAATAATTAATATTAGTTATATCTGTTAATGGTAGGTCTGGCCAAAGGCTATTCAACATTGACAGTTTCCTACTTTAAATTAAGCAAGAACAAATTAGGCTTTAGACAGAGACTCCACATCACCAACAGTTAATTAATTTTGGAAGAGACAAAGCTCCCAAAGATGCTGCATTTAGCATATACACGCATCTGAAGATCTGAGTAACATCTCACATAATGTGTATGTATGCATTCATTTAACACTTGATTGTCTTTGCTGGGAAGCTACTTATTCATATTCAACCAATCAGATATAGACATTGCTTAAATATGAATACATACTTGAACAGTAGCATAAATAACACTGAACTACTGAATTTGAGACTGTCAGTTCATTATAGACTGCCTAAGCCATAGGTGTGAAAAGAAGGAATCATGACTGCTTAATCTACTTGAGTTTTAGATGGCCTTGGTACCATGGAGTTGTAGTGAAGACTGAGGTGACGAAGAACCAAATTGTCACATGCATGCACATACACACACTACAGAGTGCCTGGAAAAGTAATGCTGCTTTGCAGAAATATGATGCCTACCAGCTGAATCACCTGAAGGCATAAGAGACAAAATTGCATACACTGTCCCTTCTACACTGTTTTGCTTTAACATCATATATAGTACGTCTGCCAGGGGGACTTCTTACAGAACAGGGATAAAAGCCTATGATGTACCTGCAGTATTGCATTCCTGTTCCATTGTGGGATTTGATACCCAGCTTATTTCTTTTTCAAATGATACAAGCAAAAAAGGAGGCATACTCAGGAAGTATATTATCTTTCTCAAATTTGTTACCCTTATACAATGACATACTTCCTATAGGTGCACAGCAGAGACACCTGGAGGAACAATGATGAGGTACCAAACCACCAGACTAACTAAAGAAAAATAAAATATTTTATGATCCTGGAAGTAGGAAACCAGCTGAAAGGAAGGAAGCAGAATGAGAAGAGTGTTTTCTTCTACAAAAATGAAACAGCTGTGACAAACAGCTGCAGCACAGGTTAGTGTTGATTTTGTGGAGAGCTTCTTCAGAGAGATGTCAACCAAAGCCTGTAAACCCAGGATCAAGCCAGCAATGAAAGGTGAACTGTGCATTCTGTCTGAATGAAGGCAAAACTGATTTCAGGAGACAGAAGGAAATCTTTGTTCCAAATTTAGCTGTTTTCTTCTTGTCTTCTGAGGACATGAAGAAGAGTAGTTATGTCTCTTATTATGTTTTTTTTATTATTTTTAACTTTTTAAAAAATCTAACCTGTTTTGAGACATAGAGTAGAGAAGTTACAATGAAGTTAAAATTCAGCAAGAAACAAGAGCCTGAAAACCTAAGAAGTTCATAACCAAACAGACATTTAAAGCATTTTTTCTTTCTGATTAATACTAATAGACACAACTAAGGAAAATGTTTGTTTAAAAAGGGTCCCTTTAGCTTCACTCTTGCAATAAACATTACTGTCAATAAAACCAGAGAAGAACATATTGTATATTCTTCATATTCAAGGATGAAAACAAGGAAAAAAAAAAAAAAGACATAACACAAAACTGTTATGCAATCTAAAAGACTCAAAAAATTACAAATGAAATTTCTAAAACACCTTGTCAAATATTTATCTTTTAAGACAAACCTTCAGCCTCTTCCTACAGGAACCATTCATTTGGAAGGGCTTGTTAAGTGACGTCTTCCATTTCAGGAAGATGTGAAAACTAATACAGTTTGTATCATGGAACAGACCATCTGCTGTGAAAAGTTCCCGTATCAAGAGAACAGAGGGACAAGTTCCCAATTAATTAGCTATTTTAGGGGAATTGGATATACTCTTTCCAAGTTGGTTACAGTTGAGAAGACAATCATCTGTCTGTCAAGCTGTGTCAGTTTGCCTGTTAGTCTAGCTAGAATATTGGAGAAAAGTCAGAGAGATGTTTATTGTTTATCTTTCTTCTCCCTTGTCCTTCCCTCACCAAATGAAAGCCATCCCAGGAACTGAACCATTGAATATAGTCATAGCGTTTTTTATCCAAAGTTGTTTTGTTCTCTTGTTCATGGCAAATAAATAAATGTCCCAATGAAGGCATATCAAGGACAAAGGGTATTATGGGAGTAGATTTCAGATGTTATTTATAGCAAGATTTTCTAATGCAGAGCTATTAATAGCAACTCATTGCACAAGAGGTGAATGAACAATACAGATATCTCAGTCTCCACTGAAGGAGCTATTCTTTTCCTGAAGAAAAGCCCTGTTTGTACAAGGCACCATTTACAAGTCTATTGTGTTTTTTTATAGCTATGAAATAATGTTGTTTTTATCTCTTTCAGCTGAGCTGAGCTGCTGGCTTCCGTTTGGCAGCTTCACAAACAATCTGTGTGCAGCAAGCCATGCTTAAGCAGGCCCCCAGAGTGGGTGAGAGGAAAGATCACACACCGACACAGGGAGACAGTGTGGTTTCCTCATAAAACCAAACTTTGAACTCCAGGACCATAGGGGAGTCTAGCTAAGGGAGCAGGTATTTAAAAAGCCCAAGTGAGTTTCACAAAGAATAGCAAATACAATGAGTTCTTAGCTCGATGCACTAAAAGGCCATAAAAGGTAATGTGAGCATTTATGACATGAGTATATCAGTAGATCTATTCCCACTTTTAATTTGTCTTTTGTAAAAAATGAGAAGTTTGACATTTTATAATCCTTACAAATTGAAAGTAATTGCCAAACTGAGAATATGGGAACATATAAAGAAAAGTGTAATTTCCTTACACAGTGCATGATGAAGCAGCTTACTATAAAGCATTCTGGAAGCTATGTCTATAAAAGACCAATCAGTAATTACAGTGGGAGCTACAGCCATTTCCATAATAAAGTTGTAAAATCACTTCCATGTTATTGGGTAAGAAGACTGGCTTTGTCTCTAGGGAATGATCAGCTATAAATTCCTGAAAAACTCATTTACATGAGTCTTGGATTCATTAATTACTTAACAGCTCAGAACTCCACCAGAAAATGTTTGTTAGTCTTTCAGAAAACTTTCCTTATCTTGTTTTTTTTGTTTTTGCTTCCAAAAGACCCCATTTGCCTAATGGAAAGTGGTTCTGCTTTCCTGTTTTCATTATTTTTTGTCCATACTTTTCCATGTTTCGTAACTTTATTTAGTGAGATAAAACAGAGTCACAACTTAAGTGGTTTGAAGGTTGCATTGAAAATACCCAGCAGGAACACACACCAGTTTATTTCCTGAAAAGCATTTTTCATTGCAAAACAGAGTTTTTGAAAGTAGTTGTGTTTTTTTCTGGGTATGGGGCTTTTGTGCTACTTTCATAAATTTGACCTGTAAAATAAGTTCATGGACTGGAAAATATTAATTACTCTTAATGATGTATATAATGATCTTCAAATAAATAGTCAGGGGGTTTAGCTGAGATTGGTCAAGATAAGCCTGATCTGAAAATCCAGTATTATGGAATGAGTAGTCGTTATTCGCATGAGGAAAACCATTTGAACACTTGGAAAGCGGGAACAGGTTTTTACTTTCTGCTCTTCCAGTTCCAGTCAATAAGATCAGAACAAAAGCATTATCCTCAAAAATGTGACAGCACACAGCTTACAAGTCCATAAATCTGTCATATAAGAGGAATAGACATGACAGACATAATACAGAGTTTCTGAAGAACTTAAGATTTGTGAAAAGAAAACAAAACTTTACGACCTTTTCTTTGATTAATTACCTTCAACAATATTTGACTATTATATACTGGAGGAACTACTGATGGAAAAATAATTAGGCTAATATTTACTGGGAATTGCATCTAAAATTGTGACTTTGTCTTGACATTTAGTAACAGACAAAAAAAAAATCTAATTTATTGAAGGAATTCAATCACCACAAATTATTCATGCACCTTTAGAAAAACAATGACATACCACCAACTAGATGTTCAGCCTTGAATGAAGCATGCAAATTAGCATTTGGATTAATGAATTGAGAATGCATGAATAGTGAATGTTTTTGACTCTTAAGCAGAATGAGAAATGCTTATCATCTCCAATCCATCATTCATAGCAGGAAGAAGTAATATGGCAGAATAAGGCCATTGACAAATATATTTTAGGAATCATGTAAAACCCCACCTCAGTGTACCTTCCTTATTTGACAGTTTTATAAATTTGTTTCTGGGATCATGGATCAAGTTACCAGCATCCTCTGGAATGCTCCCTGTTAAAAACCTCCCTTCTGCTTTGCTTTGAACTATACTTGACAAAAATGCTCATTATTATGGAAATCATCTATTTTTCTATTGATTTGATGCCTAAGATCCTGTTGATCTTCAGATTTAATCAGACACTTCACAACTGTGAGGTGGATTTGTTACTATGCTACACTTCAGGCAAATGTAAAGCAGTTTAAAGCAGGTTTTGTTTTGCTTTGTTTTTGTGATCAGCTTGTACAAGATAAGATATTTAGAAGATTTCATGGTCAGTAGAAAATGACTTCTACAATATACTTTATTATGAACATTGAATTAATTTCTTGTGATGGAGATTTTGGAATCAAGAACAGCACTGCATAAATTGTTTTTAGTACATTATAAATAATTCTGTCTTAGTGAACATTTGCTTTCTGAAAGCTGCCATGGAAATTAGTTCTTTATTCAACCATACTACAGGCCAAGTCTGGTACAAACAGCTGCAAGAGATGTCCCCACAATTGTCTTGCCAACAACTTAAAGTCTGATTTGGAAAACCTAACCTCTACATGAGCATTTTAGATACTGCATTAGCAAAACCTGGCTCTTTGCTAAGAACAAGCTGACATTCATACAGATTTGGATGACCTGTCTGAAGCTTTCAGATTTCCTAATACACACCCTGGATACTCTCAGACTCTTTCAATTTTAGCCATCGGCTGCCACTAAGGATCATAAATAGTTGCACAGCACCAAACATAGGTATAAAATATACACATACTTATAATAAAGTCATGTTTTACCTTGCAAAATGTTTAGAGTATGATTTCAAATGAGACACTGCGAGTTTATTTTTTCTTTTAGTTATCAATACCTGAAGATCTATACACATTTGTAAAGTTGATTTTATATAGAGAGATGCCTTTCTCTATCAGGTTGCTGAAGACTAGAAAATAGATTTCCTCATCAGTAAGGAATGTAATGATGTATTTAGTGCATGAAGTGAAATTATTTCAAGTTTCAAAGGACCTCTAGAAAAGGGTCAGAAGGTGGGATTCCAAGAAATAAATCATAGGTGTCTCTAGGGATTTTCTTTTGTTTTAAAAGAAAGATTAATTACAGACAAAGATGTGACAGAAAAGTGAACTATAGGTGGGCCTGTGTCTAGTAGTTCAAGCAGATGCCTGAGAGTTGAGACTTCTGACTCTTCCAGTTATTGAATATGTCTTTGAGCAATTCAACCTTCCATCTTTTGTTTATCTGTCAGATGCCCTCTGTACTTTAAAATACCACAGTTTACTTATGATTCAGCAAATCAATAAAAAAGCTATTTCTTTTTTCCCTATCTATATGGTTAAACAGAGACTTCATTTCATTATTGAGAGGAAAATGTTCTATACAATCAGTTTTTATGTTGTATTGTATGGAATAATCATCTTCTAAAAGCACTGAGAAATAAAATACTGATACAACCTTAGATTAGCCATATCCAGGAAAAAAACGGAATAAATTCAGACAAGGTCTAATAAAATAAAGATTAAGTGGAGATTCTCTTACTGATTCCAAATGTTAAGTGATGAAGCTCAAAATCAACCCAGGAGTATATCAGGTACATACGAAATATAAGGAATAATATCTACATTTTATATAGTAAAAGTACCTTCCGCTAATGTGAGATAAAAAGTGATTTCCACATGACCTTTGCGCTTGCATTTTAAATTTGTAGAATTGGGAGGAATTTAAAGAAATGAAAAAATAAGAGAAAGTTAAATGTCTGAATAGATGATACAGATCAGATTTGCAGACATGTAAAGAAACGACAGTGAAGAGGTTTTCATAAACGTTTACGTGTGACCAGTTGAAAGAATAAGCTTTCAAGTTAAGTGCATTGACAACAAAGGATAAATCCATAACTGGGGATACTGACACAAGATTAGGAATTAATTAAACAGATTTCAATATTGTTGTCCTGGAAGTTATTTGACCTCAGTGAACTGTAAAAAACTCTTCCACAGTTCAGGTGCACTTTACTGACTGGATTAAAGCAGCTTATTTTTGTTTTGAGAAATTGCTAGCATAGCTGAAAAGGAGTTTGATATATTAGCAATTGCTCTATGGAGGGGATTATGCAGGCAGTACTTTCACATATCAAAATGCACTTACTGCTGTGCTTGATTTATTAAAAATCTATTCTGAGGTAGTTTCAAGCAGATGATATAAAAGGTAAATATTTGTACATACCTAAAAATTTTCATATGACAAAACAATATAGTATGCCATAAACAGGAAGCTGTAATAACCAATCTTCAGTAACATAGTGTTTATTCAGGTCCAAAAATTTCCAAAAACACAAATGCCTTTGTTTATGAAAAGCTACATTATTATACATATATTGTTGTAATTTATACTATATATTGTATTTTATACCTGTAAAGTAAAGATGGGAAGCTTGAATCATGCATCAAATAATAAATAGTATCCACCCTCTGCCTGGTATTTACTAAGTGGGCAGCCCTACGTAATGTTATATACATTGAAGTTATCTCAAAGCAATAGAAATGTAGGTGACAGATAGCACGGCCTGTGTATGAAAGAGCTGCAGTACCCTGACAAGAGTAAATGGTAAAGTACTCCTACAGTGATTAGAGCATCCATGAATGTCCCAAATTGCAAGGACCATACTCAATAGTGACATATCTTGGATTAGGAAATATGCAATTACATGAATTCTAGTAATAGCTTTCTGTAGTCTACTTTATGACATGGACTGAAGCTCAGATATTTCCTACTTCTCCCAGCCCAATCACTTTCAAGCACTTCAATATTTTTTTCCATAGTGATGCAAAACTAAAGACACTACCACCCATGCCTTCCTGTTAAAACTTATGAGTATGTCAATAAAGCCTTCTAAAGGCAGACCCAGGCATTCTCTGCCTGCCCTCTGTGTTGGCCAGATGCTGCATATTTTTGTCAGTGTGGCACCAAGTCCAAGCTATTAAATTTTGCCACTCAGCAGAGCTTAAAATTTTGAGCACTTTTGCAGAGCAACTGCTGCAATGTGACTTCCAGGTTAGATCTAGCTCACAGATTATTGGTTTGAAGACAAGGCACAGAAAGCAGGTTCACTGCAATCAAGGTTTTGCCATGCAAAACGTATACATTGCAAGCTAGTTATCTATTATGTTTAAAGGGAATGGAGAGAAAAAGAAAACTCCAGAATGCCTGCAAACCCAACATGTAACAGATATGTGTTTGAACTGTTGATGGGTAACCCTGTAAGCTTCTTGTTTTTCACTGACAATAGGAGTCTGAACAACTAGCACAAAGTAGACATTAACCTTTCTGAATTCTAAAGTTGGTTTGCCAGATGTGAGTTGTGCACTCTGGTTTGAAATCTGATAGTCCTGTAAAATTTACTAGAGTTTCGGTTATATTCAGCTTCCTAAGTGAAAGAATAGCATTCCACAAAAGCTTTGCTCAGCCACTGCAGAAGATAAGATTTCACCAGCACGATTCCTTAAATGTTTGTGTCAAATTCCAAGATTAGATGGCTTGCTCTCTGTTCTTCACTGATTATAATGACTTCATATTTGTCAGTGCCAGACAACTAGCTTTATAAAGACCTGTATTATAGCATCTAAATTTATATGATATGAACCTCACTTTTGGACCAAATGTTTCTTCATTTAGTTTCTATGAAAGTCTTAGCTTGACAGGATTTCCAGAATTTATCTACTATATAATGAGTTCTAAAAAAAACACGGCATGCATAGAAAATTCCATTTAAAAGCACATCTAGAGAATGGCAGCTCATGTTTCGTAAGGTAAAATTAGTCCTCAGTCTGATGTCTTGACTATATGCAGCCTTTCCATTTTCCTAAATATCAGGTTTGAAGAGACTTATTTAACATTTTTTCCTTCTCTTTAGCTGATAGTTTTACAGTGAAGAAATAAAATTACAATTAATAGTATCCAGAGAATGAGAATACATGTGAGACAGGGTGTGAGTCTTTCAGGTCAGTGACAGGAGCATTGATCTAGTAAGTGGAAATTCTTTTCCCTTTTGAACACTGCCCATGCATTTACCACACAAACTATGTAACAGTGTTCAAGCAGAGAAGGAACCAAGGTCTTCAATTTTGTGATCAAGTCCTCCAGCTGCCAGAGTGATGTTTAAGTTTCTGAGAGGGTGTGAAAATGAGATGGTGTGAAAAATATTTAAGTGAGCTGATCATCTAAATTTAAGCATGTAACATAAATGTTTACGATGAGAGGATAGAGAATTGAACTCCATGTTATATGCTACAGGCATGCCTCGCCAGAGATGTGAGATATAGGTTAGGCAGCTTCTCAGCTAGGTATATTGGTCTCAGAAGATCCCACTAAACTTCACTGTCTGCATGTATTGCACTGGGAACACAGATGAGACACCATGGTTATGAATTCTGAAGAGTCATCATGTGGAAGTCAAATATAGTAAAGAGGAATGTTCTCAAGCCTACATTTTTTTATTGTATCTCTCCTTTTGGACCAAGTTCTTGTTTACATCACATTCTCCTATCACGGCTCTGGTAATGTAAACAATTATAAAATGAAAACAAACTCAGATTTGCTTCATTTTGAAAAATGTGCAGGGAGAAATGTGCACATGAAAGGGGGCTTCTGAGCAAATAAGAGATATTTTTTTGTCTTTATCCACTACTAACGATTTCTTTTCAGCATTTCAGATGATATATTTTCCATTTCACACCTTCGTGAATACTGATGGATGGGATCATAAAACATTTAGGGTTCTGGACTTTCACAAAGTCCACATACCTCTTACCTCAGTTTTCAAATAGTAGGCTTTCAACTATAAAATACAATTTCTTGAGCAGATATCTTGGAACAAGTTCCTTAAGAAGAGTTGACCTTTCCATGACTTTCACTCAAGAGTGGCCAAAGCAGGTATAAGTTAACTAAGAAACTTTACTTAGCCACCAACTCAGCTAACCTTACTCTATGAATACAAAGAGGTTCCTAGTCTCCAATGACCACCTCCTGGTGTCTGTCTTCTTTGATCTGACATCTATCCCTGTCCTTCCAAGTTGTCTCTTACAGTTTCTTTCTTTGGATAAGCCACCAGTGACGAGGCTAAGTGGACATTTTGAGGATCTCCTTCACCTCAGGAGGGGTCAAGGAGACTGACAAGTCCTCTCTTTGCCAGGGACTCTGTAAAAATAACTGAATAGCAAATAAAAACTAGAATTTTAAAAGCATGCATCTGCAATTAAAAGAAACCAAGACCAACTCTATTTTAAACAGAACAGTAGACAATACACAGTATAGCTAAGCTCCAAAAGTCAACAAAAATAGAGAAGACCAACAAAGAAAAGATTTCCATGCTTTTTTGACATTAGTATCTCATTTTTCTAGGGTGTTATAAGAAACAAGCAAGTATCTGTGAAGCTGTTAAAACACAGTAAATCTCCAGTCAGTTCAAGGTATACACTAACAAGGGAGAAAAAGTGTATACTTTTACCCTTTTCCTTCCTAAATAAAATGTTCTCTCATTTGAACTTTGCTCCAGAAAGTAAAGTTCTTTTGACAGTAAGTGATACAGAGGTGCAGCAGGTTATGTCAACAGCTTCAGAGATCTATTTTAAACCTGAAGAGACAGGAACAATTAAATTTTTTCTCTCCAGACCATTTTAATGACAGAAAACAAGCTTGTCTGCTTCCGGAAAGATGATGTCTCTCGCTCAAGGGAACTTCAGGCTCCAGGATTTTATCCTTTACAAACTCTGAAAAACAGGAAAAATGATTTCAGTTCCTAGTATGCTGGCAATTAGTGCGAATTCACAATCATGCACCAATGACTGGCTCATTTGGCGAGCATTGTTTTCAGGGTTGAGAGCTGTTTGTTGGATAAAAGCAGTAAGGACACGAAAGGCAAATCCCATTTCATGCTAACTGATCAAACTTTTCTCTGTTTCTTTTCTTATATCTTCCTTCTACTGATGAGAGAACAAACTACATTTTGGACATATTTTGGCAGTGTTATCTGGCAACACTGAAGTGCAATTAATGCATTTTGCCCCAAGCTAATGTGATTGCTACAGTTCTTCCAAAAGCTGTAGTCAATGCCCAGGTGGTTTTGAAATCATTAAATTGATGTTTCAAGACACATGAACTTACAGGATACATTTCAATGAGAAATGAAGCATTGCTATTTGGTAAGAGTCACAAAGACACTTGAGTGACAAAACCTGCTCATATTAGGGCTATTAGACTTTCCACTGTTGCTCATCACGAGTTTAATAGGATTACAATTTTTGTTTTATTTTTTTCAGATTTGTGTTTTGCCATCAGAAGTTTAATTGCAGCTTCCCCTTCCTTTCCAAAGTGTGATTTTCCCAAATAAATGTAGATGTTTCTGCAATCTTAACGGACTTTCACATCTGCAGAAGGCACTTTGAAAAATCTATATGCAGATGAGTATACGTAGACAGCTCCAGATTCCTACAAACTAGGCCTGACCTGGTATGACTGTCCTCCTGAGGAGTTAGATGCAGTTCAATCTCATAATACCTCCTCTAAAGTCAATATACCAGCTCTGGCAAAAGCTATGTAATGAACTAATGAACTGAAGTTTTTGGTCTCTTATAGACAGCTATGAAAATTAAATTAAAAGTTCTTGGTGCCTTTACACAGTCTTTTGGTCCCTATTGAAAGACATTTTATTTACTTTTAAAGGTGGATATAGAAAGCTGAACATTTTCCCTGGGTAATTTGCTGTGGCAAGTCACTCACTACAGCCCAATTATGCTGTGTATGGCCTCTGCCTGTAGAATGTCTATAGGGGAATCCTGTAAAGTATGCTGTGGCTACAGGCACAGCAGCAGACTCTTTCAGGTAATTGTCCTAAAGCTGTGACAGGGCAGGAAAATAAATAATTTAATAAAAAAGGCCAGCATCCTGCAAAACATCTGGTAAGCCATTCTTTGGGTTGTTTAACAGGATATATTTAGTAAATATGCAACCAGTCCTCTTTTTCCTATATCCACTTTAGAAGGGGGAAAAGGTTCTATTGACATCAAGGCCTGTTGAAACAAGCCATGTTACACATCAATGGTGTCAAATCCTGCTGTGTGCAAGAAGGATACATAAAAGGAAAACATTGTGTATACCAAAGCCTGCATCCTGCACAGCAAAGCAAAATTCTCATTTCTGGCTTTCCATTCTGCCAAGCTATAAATAGGTTTTTGTGAAGAAATCTGCACTGCTTGAGTAATGTTTTCAGATATAATAAAAAGTATATTAACCTCAGAATTGCATATAATTAATTATTTTATTACCAGAGTATTTTACATATTGCAGATTTGTAGCTGTACAAATCGGAATTTTTAAGTAGCCATGCAGTTGTGAAATCTTATTTAAAAAAATAGTCTCTTACTCTCAGACTTTAAAAGCAAGGCAGGGCATAGATCTGCAGAAAACCTGAATGGTTCAGAGAAGGTGCTGCTATATGTTTGAAAAGACAGCTGCTTTTGAAATATATCAACGACAATGGAATTGTCAGAATTCTTCATCATTTCATTTTAGAAGAAATGTTACTCTGCTACACTTACTAATCATTCCAGGACATAGCAACAGCTAAATACTAGAGAGCAGAAAAATTTCATTGGCATGTCAAGAGTATTGGGGACAAGGCATTTCAAATCTGATATTTCAAATTGCTTTTCCTTTTCACCTAGACAAACCTAAGAAAAATGCCACCCAAACCCAAAAATAATACACTAAATGTTAAGTGTCCTCTGGATATTAAAATCTCAACTGTTTATTAAATATTCTTAAATATGTGTTACTTCTTAGCAAGTAGTTGAAAATCTCCTGTATTTCTTCAAAGACTTTATTACTTCTGAAGTTATAATTTCAGCACTTTAAATCCCAGTGGTTCACTGGGAAGGTTGAGCATATAGAACAGAATAAACACTTCACAGTTGCATAATGTAGTTAGTTCTTCCAGTTTCAACTTCTTTTTTATTAGTCTTATTTACTTTAGCTGTAAAGTGTCTCGGAAATTTTAAAATTTGTCACATATTTCTGAGACCAGCTGTAGTACAGTACTGCTCCCTACTAATGTGGAAGGAGGTCTTGCATAAAGTGGTAACACTCCATGGAACAAAAAGGTTTTTCTCATTTGGGAAAGATTTTCCAAACTATTATCTGGTTGATGTCTACTTCTATACACCTTCAAAGTATACAAGGAATTTAAAAAAAAACGAAACAAACAAAGGAACAGATCCAAGTGAAAGGAGTTAGCATTTATGGTCAGGTATGGCCTTGTTGCTTTTTGCCTTTTCCTCACATGGACATGACTGACATCCTGAAGTGACCTTCTTTCCTTCCATATATGCAGGTTAAGTTTATTATATGTTTAACCATATTAAAGGGCTTGGAAAGGCAGGTCTGACTTAGCTTTCAACAGATGAATGAGGATCTGTCTGCAGCTTAAATCAGGGATCTTTTACACAGAGAATCAGCCTAATGTTCTGCTCAGGACTCGAGACTTAGTTTCTTACCAAACAGTTTTGCAGTAGGATTAAATGTGCCTTTATAACTATAGTCACTGAAGCATAACCTTACTCCTCAAGACTCTAAGAAATATCTGAATGGATATTTTTAAGTGTAATTCTGAGAGATGGAATATTTTATGGCCTTTCTTGGTTTCTTATAAAATACAACTGGTGTTATATACATGATATATACATACATGAATGTGCAAGACCCTCACTGGACCAATTAAAATCCTTTTTTCTTTTTTTAAACTTAGATTTTTAAACTACTGTTTCTTTTTTTTTTTTTTCCTTTTTTTTTTAATGTCAATGTGCTCTCTTTCTTAGTTTACAGATGAAGTAGATTTCTTTATGCTCCATCCTCCAGTGGGTGATAGGTGTTTGGAATTAAGATATAAGCAAATCAAACCATTTCTCATTTGTCTTTCAACTTTAAACATTTCAAAATATTTAACTGCATTTAGATGAATTAAAATGAAATATAAATTCATAATCTATCTCTCCCTCTCTCTCATTTGGTCTCTTTCTTGCTCTCATATAATTTAACTAGAATTATGTAATCTTCTACAATTTGAACAGACCAATTAGAAAAACGCATGAATAAATGCATAGTGCAGATGATGTGTACTGAACCATCCTTATTAAATCAAGGGATGAATCTGTTTTTGCTATTTCCATTGACAGCCCTCTTCCAGCTCACAGCCAGCTGGCAATTAATGGAATCAGGTTTGAAACAGGGAATGGGGAGAAATCAGCTTCTGTGTAGTCATTCTTACAACAGACATATGTACGTCTGTTTTACATATGCCTGCATTGTGTGTGCATTTGCATTGGTATTGTATGTACAAGGATGTATCATTTTTCCCCTGTATGTATGTCAGTTCAAAAATATCCAATAGCTTTCCTAATACTTAGCCTCCCATAAATATTAGGAAATACTGTCATTTTTTCTTAAACTGATTTCAACAAAGACAGACAGATTGCTACTAAATAGATATGCTAGATAGCTTGTGAATATTTAATCCTATGTTTCTAAAGGAAAAAAATCAACACCACCACAAGCATGAAAAAAGAGAGTCACACTTGAGATGTAGAGTAATCTGAATAGTTAGGAGTTAACAGAAGTCAGAAAAAAAAACCCCACAGTCCTAGTCTGATGGATTTGACACATTTAATTTTGAAAGTTGTTCGAGGAGGGGATCCAGTAGGTGGATTTTTTTTTCTTTTTAGAATAGACAAATACAGTTTACAACCAGGATTTTTTCTGGTGTTTCAACCAAAATTTCCTCATCAGCATTTCATACCAGTTCAGTTATTTTCCTAGATAGGTTCCTAGTTATTGAATGGGATGTGAGTGAAATACCTGTGTTCTCTGTATAGTATATTAGCTAAGGACCTCAGAATGGGTCACACATGCACAGCGTACTAAACAGGGGACACAACCATTAGAAATGCTAAAGAAAAAAGATGTGTATCTCAAATTTTCTCCATTTATTTACCTGTAACCATGGATTAGACAAGTCTACGGAAATGAAAATGTAAGCCCCGAGGCCTTCGTTTCTTTTCACATCCCTACTGGAAAAGGCAGAAATCAACCTTTTGCCCCTGAGATTCAACAGCAGACAGGGGTGTGTGTGTGAAGAGAACTCCAGTGAGAGCACAGGGAGAAGTCTGAGTATGTGGTGGGACAGTTCTCAGTAAAGCCTGAACTATAGTCCTTGTCCTCAGCAGCTTCCATATCTTATCTAAGACTGTTTAATGAAAATGGCATAAGCAATGTTTGGATCAGAACCCAAAATTACTGTTATTTTCCTCAAACTTCTTTCACAGCTCATGAGCTCCTTCTTCTCTCTCTATATAGATGTGACCCCAGCAATGAGCTGAATGCTCTCATCCCTTCTCCTTTCCCTCCCCCGGCCTACAGCATTCTGTATGAAGATAGGCTGTGACCACTTGCACCCTGCCACTATGAAGACAGGACATTTTAGTCTCCCAGCTGCTGGAAATCCGTTCTAGCATTTTGGCTAATACATTACAGAAAGCACATTCTCCTCCTGTGTTTCTGATTGAAAATGTTTTGTGTTATTGCGGTTACTATGGATTAGATTGGGCCTGTCAGAGAATTTCAGAAAGAAATCTTAATGGAATGCCTAATTGTGAATCCCAGATAGTTAACTTGAGAAGACACCATGCTGTTGAGGTTTGCTACAGTGATACTAGCTTGGGTATATAAAGAAAGAATGAATAATTTCCCACTGCAGAACACTCTAAGACACAATAAAAAATTTGTGCTGAAGTATTCTTATTACAATCCTAGTATATTAATCCCCTAATTTACAATCCACTTGACATGTAAGATCTATAAGGAACTTGACTTTAGAGATCTGGACTATTTGTGAATCCTAATTCCATTCCACCTATGTTGTCTATGACTTTTTTCCCCTCTAAATAGTTTTTCCATTATTTTACAGATCAGAAAAGTGAAATCTAAACCAGCAATTTCGGGGAACAATTTGCTTTGTATTTATGTTTATTTATTTATTTTTCGGAAATCTACTCTGCAGCACCATCTAGTGAGAGTGAGAAGGACCGGTTATACTCTTTCCATGTTTGGGGAACCTTCATGCATTTGCAGCCTGCATAGCTTTCTGCAGTTCTCATGGAAGCAAGAGAAGTCAAGACTCAGTGCAGAGAGAGTGTATGTGTGTATCCTCTATAATGTCAACCATGTTGAACAGAACCTACCCCAGAATGACAACCTTTGTTACAGAAAGACATACAGTCTTTGGACAAGGTGCACCATGGACAGAATACAAAATAGGCCTTGACAATGAAATATTCTTTACTTTAGAACCAAAGTTCCCAAATTTTCATTGTGCTGAACCAACCACATCATTAGCGGTTAACAGCCAGTGTTGCTAATGATGGTGTAATTGAGACCAGAATTTGTTCCAGTAACTGATATGGTCACCAAGTGTTCAAAGGAGCAAAAAAAATCCTAAGCAATATGTAATACACAGACCCTTGTGAATGTGAAGGTTTTGCCCAAATAAGGGCATTTTGATATGCAAGTTTCTCCTTTGAGGGGAGAAAAGGGCTTACCTCACTTCTGAAGAGAAAAGAAATATTAAAATATTCATAACAATCTATGTAGGGGGTTATACAAATGAATAAACCCCTCCTATATTAAACACTCCATCATCACATGCAATAGTAACTACCATAACTCTGCATCATACGTGTGCTGACGTCAGGCTCCACTAGTTATCTTAATCACTGATACGGCAACTCCCACTGTGATCATGTCAGATGTATGTCCATTTCATCCAGTGTCAGCTGCGTAAGAGACATGCAGAGAAATACAACTCCTCTCTTGCAAATGATGAGAAACTTCCAGTTCTTTTAATGCCAAAGGAGGTCAGATTACTTTGGACCTAATAGTCTCAATCATAGGCTAAGTGATATTCATATATCCTTGTTCTCATTTTAAGAACATTGGTAAAAACACAGGCCTTAGAAATGACAGCGACATTGTTGTTTTAGATGAAAAGCTATACATTTGTGGGAACACAAAACATCTATTAAGAAATAATTCCTGAGTCTTGCAGACAATAATTTACTCAGAATTCCACTGAAGTATAGAATTATTATTACAACATCCAGAGTCTTCTGATTTTCCAGATACAACTGACTAAATGGAAGCAGTTGGCCAGTAGAATATCAGACCACCTTTCTCCAGCCATTTTTTTTTGTCAGTCTGTTCAGTCTCATTTCTCAAACTCAGTTAGATCCTGCAGATATGAATGAATGCTAATGGAACTGAGACTGAAATTATATGTTCTTTAGTACAGCAGAGTCTGTGCTTCTGTCTCTGCATAACGCCAAGCGTTTGTCTTAACTTAGGCAGTTGGACCATCTGTAACACTAATAATAGCAATAACAACAAAATGAAAATAATTTACAAGTTTAACTATAAAATACTATATACAGCTTACCAATGTCACAGAAGCTTCATGACAAAACAGAAGCAGTCATGATAAAAACACTAAGGTTTGAACTTCTTGAATTTAAAAATTCACTGGATTTTTTGATGAAGACATTGGATAAATAGGTAGTTTTAAATACTGAGAAAAATTTCAATGTACAAAGTAATCCAAGACACTAATTTATCAAGTCTTCACAGTGTTTGGCTGAAACATTTTTAAAATGTAGGAACAGCTAGTATCACCAGGAGGTACTTTTTCATTCTACTAGAGAGGAGGGATATATTCACAAATAAAGTTAATATTCAAAGCTGGATAATGAAGGCCTTTTTTATTATGAAAAATCTTGTGAAAAAAAGAAATAGATAATGCATAAAATCACAACCAACTTCTGAATAAGTAAAAATTTGCTGTTCATTTTATATTCCATTATACTACCACCAGAATGCAATACTGTGCAAGCCAAATATACCATTAGGACCTGATAAACTTGAATTTTATTGGTTTCATAATACCATTACATGTGCTAGAATCAGTCTGTCTGCTGGCTCATTGCAAAAACTCTTAAAGTTGCATAAGTCTTCTTCAGACGTTCTTCATGCAAGAGAAAGGAAGTAAGAGGTAGCTTAGTTATTAAACAATGGACTGTGCAATAAAGCAAAGAAATTAAACAATGAAAAGACTTTTAACCTTAGTTTTTTCACTTAGTATAAGCTGCAAAGTGACCAATACAGGAACTCCAAGCACACCAATGATATTTGGGTACAGATATTTGGGTACAGTATGATATTTGGGTACAGTAGGATACAATGATATTTGGGTACAGTAAAGAAAATAAAAATAGAAGACAATGGTCCCACAATACCCAGCAGTTGCCTCAAAGCCCAGGTCTAGACCAATTCTTACTTTAAAATCTACAGGAGGTGTTTAAGTACAAAATATTTGTAAAAAGGAAGCAAAAAATAACAATGAAAAGAGTGAAAGATAATCAGAAATTAGTAGATAATTACATGTTTTATTAGAAATGAACAGTGAACTTCTTTTAAAAAAGCTTTTGTTTTCATTCTGTATGCTCAACTGGAGTGATTTGTTACTGAGGTGCATCCAACAGACTATCTATTACCTCTTTATGGTCTTTGTTCTTATTGGTACAGACACTCACCCTGCACCTGTCCAGAAGCCTTCAGAAGAGCTCTGCTAATACAGTGTATTTCAGTGGCAGAGGGGAGGGACATCAGGGTTAGGTGGGGGCTAGGAGGCAGAGCATGAACTGCTTCCAGAACTGCTATCAGGAATGCAGACAGATTCCAGTCAGTAACCCAGCAGGATGTGGTATAGTTGAATAATTGTCAGGAACGGGATGTAACACCCAAATTTGTTAATCCGACCACTCAAAGCAACTTGTTTTTTTCATGAAAGAAAAGAACTTGTGGAAATCCATTTGTGTGATACTGAGAACCAAAAAGTATTTTTCATGTTTAAAGTTTTAAGATGTCAGATTCTTTGGGATTACACCTAAACACAGGTATTTCAGCTATTTGGAATTAGAGACTAATGAAATTTGATCATGCTTTAAAATATAATGTACATTTTATTAGCAAAATAAATGTGAGGACTTGAGACCCAAACAGTTGAGTTGTTAGAGGTCATAGATTCATAGAATAGCTAGGCTTGGAAAGGACCTTAAGATCATCTAGTTACAAACCCCCTGCCATGGGCAGGGACTCCTCACACTAAATTATGTCACCCAAGGCTCTGTACAGCCTGCCCTTGAACACTGCCAGGGATGGAGCATTTACCACTTCTTCGGGAAACCCATTCCAGTGCCTCACTACCCTCACTGTAAAGAACTTCTTCCTTATATCTAAACAGAACTTCTCCTGTTTAAGTTTGAACCCATTACCCATTGTTCTATTGATACAGTCCCCCTCTGGAATCTTTCTAGGCTCCCTTCAGATACTGGAAGGCTGCTATGAGGTCTCCACGTAGCCTTCTGTTCTCCAGGCTGAACAGCCTCAACTTTTTCAGCTTGTCTTCATGTGGAAGCCCCCTTGTCATTCTCATGGCCCTCCTCTGGACTTACTCCAACAGCTCCATGTCCTTCTTATGTTGAGGACACCAGAACTGGACACAATACTCCAAGTGAGGTCTCACAAGAGCAGAGTAGAGGGGCAGGATCACCTCCTTTGACCTGCTGGTCATGCTTCTTTTGATGCAGCCCAGGGTATGGTTGGCTTTCTGGGCTGTGAGTGCACACTGAAACCAGCTCATGTTCAGTTTCTCATTAACCAACACCCCCAAGTCCTTCTTGTCAGGGCTGCTCTGAATCTGTTCTCCACCCAGCCTGTAGCTGTGCCTGGGATTGTCCTGACCCAGGTGTAGGACCTTGCACTTGACTTGGTTAAACTTTATGAGGTTGGCATTGGCCCACCTCTCAATCATGTCAAGGTCCCTCTGGATGTCATCTCTTCCCTCCAGTGTATCAACTGAACCACACAGCTTAGTGTCATTGGCAAACTTGCTGGAGGCACAATCCCACTGTCCATGTCACCAACAAATATGTTAAACTATGCTTGCAGTTGACATTGTGCGGAAAAACTAGTTAGCTGAATGTTTAACTCGTGAATCACAATGGTTTCTATAAACATATTCAATATAAAGGTCCATGAACCTGAAACATTCTCAGCAAGAAGTCCTGTTTTCATACACTCTCCTATTATATAACTAGTGTAGCAGAGAAAGGAAATATATTAAAGATAAACATTAAAAGACTGCAAAAAATCTTCTAAAATTTTTGCCTAATGTGTCACATACCTACCAGAAAAATAAAGTCAGAGATAATGTGGAAATACACACTTTCAAATCATTCCCTGCCATAATGTACATTATATATTGCATACTGCGACTACTGCAATAAAAAGATGAGGTAAACATTAAGTACCAGCTTGCTGTCAGAACACTGTGGGCACCATTAAGGTTTATTCTCCCTGCTGGTTGCCCAGGACCACACTTCAGCCCATCCCAAAGTGACTGATGACTGCCATGGTGTTGCTGTAGGATGCGTTCAGGCATATATTCAATAGCCAGCATTGCATCACGCTGAGTGCTTCCAAATGTTTGGAGATAGGGGACAAAAGAAATATTTGGTTGAATGGTAATGTTACATTATAAAAGGAAATATTTTCAAAAAAGTCATATGCCTTAGGCTTAAATTAATCACTTTTATGAATGACAAGAAATTTCAGTGTGTGAGAGGCATGGAAATAAGATTGGATTGGTTTTAGGGAAACTGCAGATTGAAGTGAAGATAGTAGATGAAGAAAAAAATCATATGTCACATATTTTCCATTTACACTGTGGATACAAATGTAATAGAAACACTGTATATGTAACAAGATACTTGCCTAGAAGGTTAATCACAAAGGAAAACTGGGATGTTAGCAAATTAGCAGGAAGTCTTGATACTAGAAACCATTTTAATTCTGTGTTATTCAAGATTTTCATTTATAAGTGGAAATGACAAATTAGACACTATGTTAAACACAGAAGAAATCAGGAACAGGGGCAATAATTATTACAGAAAACTACTGGAATAAAATGAGAGCCAACAGAGACAGATGCACTATGTGTAAAGGAGGAAGAAATAAATGAGTGTCAGATCCTGCCAGGAAGTGTAATGAACTTCACTGCAGATGCAGGTTCTTTCTGCCTCTCAGGATCAGTCCATAAATGAACACAGAGGAAAACTGACTCAGCTGGAAACAGATGAGTGATGTGAGCAGAATTATACCTGAGCATTAAACACTCCTCTAAGCAGATGGGATAGTAAAATTTGTAACTCAGAAAACTATAGTTACGAGGTGTGGCCCAGCAAGACAAGAGAATCCCATGACATACTGACATTTGCAAGGTCAAGAAGAAGGAATAATAACTAACAAATATTCTATATTATTATTACCATTATTATTATAGTATAACTATAGCTATACTGTACCAGGTACACAGGGATTTTTTTTTCTTTGAAAGCTTCTGTGTTGTCTGGATTCACGTTACTCCTATAAGAAAATCCCTAGATGGAAAATGTGTGTTTAGTAAGGAGTTACTGAAGCTGCAAGCCTGTACTCCCAGGCATATCGTCTTCTCTTGGTCATGTAATGGGGGAAGCAGGTCAAGAACAGCACAGGCTCCATCCATACCAGAGCTGCCTTTAGCTCTTCCGTCAGTATCTCAAAGGAGTCTTGATTTTCCTTGAATTACTTCATTCCCTGACATTATTTGTGCTAAAGTAGACAGCAACAGTAACTACTGAGTTAAGTACACTCAGTCCAGTGTAATCAAGCTATCACTTTAGTGTACGTTTAGTGCTTTTGAAGTGCAAAACACTGTTGAGAGACTACTGTGGTTCAAACCAAATCAAGACCCAGTGAATAAATCCTCTCCACTCTCTTTAATTCCTTCTTCCTCTTTCTTGCACAAATATATATGCTTCACACAGAGAAATAAGATCTTTTGAATTAAAAAAATTTCTTGATTTGTAGCTATCTTTAAAAATAGGACAAAATTCTTATCTTACATGAACAGTTTTGGTAGTTGTTATGTATCCAAAAAGTGAAACTTGAATCCACTTCTAAGATTAGATGGTACATTAATGTAGATTTAATGAATGAATTTTCATGTTAGAAATGAATAAGCAGAGTTTTAAAAATGGATATCTAAATTTAGACTTATAAGCTGCAATGAAAATGTTCAGAACCTTTTCCTCAGTGATTTCTGGACATCTTGCCTAGAAATTCTGAGCAGAGGACAAAGTCATAACAACAGAATAACTTAAAAGATAAGGACACGGAAAAGTGACAGTGATATCAAGCAATAATGTAGACATCCTACAGAGGGAAAAAAACTGAGATTTTTCATTAAAATTCTATTTTTCCTCAATATTCAGAGAATGAGTCGTGTCCGGCCTGGGTTCAATAAGCAGCTGATCTGCTGGCAGCTCTCAGAAACCCAGAGGAAAAAAAGCTGCCAAGTGGAGTTTTAAATATTAGAAAGAATACAAGAAAAGTGGGAGGTGGAGAAAGAGAAGGTAAATTAATAAAATATATGCTTAGAGAACAAACCAATACACAGTTTACTTTCAAAGACAAAAAAACCCAACTCTTTTTCATGTAAAAACAGTATTTTTACAGAAAGGACCAGACAATGTATGTTTAACATCCCGGAAGTGGTATCATAGTGGTATTTAAGAACTCTCAACAGACATGTGAAAGTTGTGCTCAGAGAAGTGGAGTGTTTAAAGTTGAACAGGAACCCAGCCAGAACTGCTGAGATGGAGGAGAAAAGTCCTGGGATTTTGTTTCTAAAAGGGCAGGGAACTGAGTATGGATGAAATCTTATAAAGAAAGGTAAAAAATGACCAACTGCAGTCACTCTTTTTTAAGACGGGGTGGGGAGCTGGACAGCAAAAGCTAAAGTAAATAGCTTGCAACACCTGCAGCTGTAAACCCTCTCTCACCTTAGTGAAGTTGAAAGTCACTATGCATACGACTTTCAGTGCTTTACTGAAACTGTGGGTGAGTTACTGATGGTTCTATATGTAATACATACTAAAAAAAAAATATTCAGTATTAGCATAGTGGGCTCAGTGGTAAAAGGGATGAGAGAAACGTCACTGGTACCGAATAAGTAAAAAAGTTATACTGATGGCATCAAATGCAGGATTAAACCTCGGTGAAATAAATAAAAGGAGTGCTTCCAGGATAGAGCTTTATTTTTAATTGAAAATGGTATTTTAAACTCCAGCTTAGAAAATGTACTACTTGGTCAGTGTAGTTAATTCATCAAAATCACAAGTATTTGTTTTCTGCAAGAGTAAAATGTTCTGTTTAGATAAAAAAAAATTAGGGATTCTGAGTATTAACAACAATTCTTGACTTAATTGGTGTTCAAAGATAAATATTTTTATATTTACAGAAACTCACAAACTAAAGATGTTTTGTTGTTCAGATTTGGAAGGGGTAGTTTAACAGAACAACCAGATACGGTTTTCAAAATATGGTAAGGTGCATACATGAAAGTACCCATGATAGCCATTCTTCAGGGCCACTGACTAACAAAATACTGCATATTTTCAGTTTGCTTTCTGTACTTCATCTATTCTAAATGCTGTATATTCACACTCTATGAAATCATTTTGTGTTTATTTCCTATATCCTTCAAGCTAGCCACTGTCTAGTCAGCTACACATTCTTGATTGAAAAATAATAATAATAATACTGTTATAACTTGTTCATGAAAAACCTTGAACATAATTACTGTAGAAGACTTGTTACTTTATTTTCAAATTCCTGTAACGTTTTGGATGGATTTGGATTTGCCATTTTCTTCCATAAATACTGTAGAGAAACAGCACAGAAACTGAAGGCAATAGTAACTAAACCAACAATGTGGGAAACTAGGATAGTTCACTTACCTGATCTGGTCTTCCCTGTAAATTTTCCAAGGCAAATATTTGGGGGCAAGAAATAGGACCATCTGCTTTAGGACCTAAGGCAGAGCTTGGAAGAAATTTAACTTTTAAGTCCAAGTATCCTCCTCTCACATGCTGCCTGTCCAGTGAGGTGTCTGTATTCAACTGACATTTTCATTTAAGACTGAAAAGGATGTTTGATAGGAAGTGTACGTGCTACCATCCTGGGAAGAGGAAAATAGAGGTTTGAAGCCTTTAATTGAGAAAAAGATTGAACTTAGATCTCCCTGTTTCTGGATGAGTAGATTGGACACCTGACTACTATAGAAAAGTTTGGCAGTATTTCTAATTCCTTCTGTATCTCAGGCTGCATTTTAAGATCAAACATGTTTTATTTTTGAAGTCATAAACTAAGCTTACAAGAAGACTTTTGCTTTTGATACTCCAGTTACATGGAAATAACCATTGTACAGCTCTGAATCAGGCACATAAACTTCAGGCAAGCAGAAGCTGAGATGCTTTCCCTATGCCTGTTATCAGTTATGGTGTATGTGTGAGTAGATCCAGTAGATACTGAGTCATATTTTAGAAATAACTTACACCTAACTAGCTAGATCTGCAGTAATGAGCTTGCTTTATTCTAACCAGTAAACCACACAAACTATGAAACATCCTAACATTGCCTTATTGTCCCTTCTGGCCTGATTGGCACAAGCTGAGAAACTGAATGCCAGAAGACCAACTACGTAGAGTGATCTTGCAACAACTCATAGAGGCAGTACCGAGAGTGAGCTACGTGACACTCCAGTAAACTCCTGGTTGAAGACAGGAATAAAACAGCTACTTAAAATACTTCTGCTTTTCATGTATTCCTGTCTAGGCTGATGAAAGACGGTCTTCGAGTCCACTGGGAAATGGTTTAAAGCATTGGGTTTTTTTGCTTCCTCAGCTGCCACCCTGCTGAAATGCAATGCTTGAGTGTATCCTGACTTATATATGTAACAAGTTAAGTTGTTAGTGGGACCACTGGCTGTGCCATATGAATGTGTAGAGCTGTTGGGAGCAGTGGATGTTTGTCAGGTGTTGTAATCCACTGACTGCAGGCCCATCTTCAGGCTGTGGTTGCAGGGACAAGTCCCATAGAAATGTCTGATGAGCTGCTGCAACACACACTCTACTCCTGTTTTGCCAAATAAGAAGGTTGTGTGATCCCACAGTGAACTTATCCTGGTATAAATGGAAAGCAGAACTATTTTGTACCGATATTGATTACTTCAATCAGTTCCTTGAGTTCACAGATACTACAGCCTTAAAAATGTGGTGCTAGAGAAGGTGTAGTGAAGAGAGGAAGACGAAGAGCGGGGGGTAGAGAGGGAAGTTCACTCTGACCTAAATTATGCTTCTGCCAAATGTGGTTTGTTAGCCAGTCAGTTTTTTAAGACAGCTTGAGTAAATTTAAGGTTTTTTCCCCTCCTTTTTCTGGACAAAACTCTTTCTCTTCTCTCTTGCACTGGCTGTGTCTTGCAGTTGCCCTCCATGGGCCAGCTGAACTGATGAATGGAGGAGAAAGCTAAAGCAGCACAAAGTGTCTAAGGAGCACCAGAGCCAGAAAAACAGAGGGTGGAACTATGGAGGAGGAGCTAGACTGAGGATGGAAAAAATAAGGAGCTGGACAGATCTGTGGTGAGCTACTTTATCAGCACAGGTAGTATACCTGCTTCGAAAGCCAGTGACTTGCCTGATACTGAGGTGATAGTGACACCTTCCTAGTGGCATGTCAGGACAATGAAAATAAAAACTTTGTCTTCCTCAAAGACCCACATATATATGGCACATATATACTGGAAACAAATACAACATGAGCAATAGTTTGAAGGTCAACTTGACCGTATTTTGGAAAATTTTGCAAGAATTGACTTATTTCTAGTGGAATGAAAGACTCTCTGACCTATCATCTTCCATTAACCAGTTGCAAGGCCACAGTTCCTAGAAGTAATCATTCATCTGGGTACAAAACAAGCCATCGGGTATGGGCACTGTGCCGACTTTCTGAATTTCCCGTCGTACTCATCTTGCCCAGGAGGAAAATGTCCCTTGTATTTTTCTGTGCCTGTATTGAGTCCTGGGGATTTGAGTTTTATTTTATTTTTACTGATACAGAAATATTTTTCCTAGTTTGCTGAGCATGCATTCTCTCCCTTTGTACTGGCATTTGGAATGTAAAGGGTAACATGGCATGCACAAAATTCATACAAACAATGACACATAAACTCAGAGGCCTGACTCTGAAATCATCTTTCAATTAAATCTTTACTTTATTTCCTAGTAGTACAACTGAACCTAACAAAACTAAAATCAACAATAGACATTACCATTCACAAAGCATGTATATTTAACCTTCATTCCTAATAATAGCAATACTTAGGGGATGTTGACAAGCACTCCTTTGACAGTGAGACTGAGGAGGCATGTCTCTCCTGACACCGTGGGATATAGCTTTAAATTGCAACAATGCTGGCAGCCTCCCAAAGGATGGAGTCAAGGCAGGTGGTAATCCAGTTCAGCAGCAATGGAAAATAGGTGACTGTGTGTTGGCTTTAAATTACAGTACACAGTTTGTATTAAAAATAAAAGATAATTTATGTGATATCTGTAGTGTAACACTCAAAGTCCCCTCACTTGTTTTCTTCATAAAAACATGTAGCAATTGTTTCTCTGAGATCTTTTTGTCTAGAAAGAAAGAAAGAAACAAGTAAGATGTTAATTAGAATAGTGAGGCACATTCACAGCACTAAATTACTAACTTTCATTTACCTAGAGTCTAAACATTGGCTGTTGTAAATGGAGTTTTCAGTGGAAATTATGGTAATGGAATTAGAAAACCACTGTTGGCAACCCACAGATGGAGAAACTCCAGAAACAAGTATACCTATGGCAAATGTTCCATCTTCAGGGCAAAACAGAGATGAAATATTGTGCAAGCATTGATATTCTGTGAGAGAATTAAAAAAGGAGGTAGTTGCAGGAAAAGTGGTTGAAGACATAGTACCAAAAAGTCTCAGTTGCTTCGCTGATTGCCGCTTTTGATTCACTGAGTGCTAGGTGGGATGTTGTACTCATAGCAAACCTGAGCAAGAGTAGAGATCACAAAACTGAGAGCTCTGATTCTGTCAGTGATAGTTTTCCTGTAAACATAGTTCATTCTAAAACTTTTCATCACCTGACTTCGAGAAAGTGTTGTGATAGAGACCAGGAAAGCCTCTAAATGATTTTAGAATTTGTATTGTTACCCCTTGTGTACTTAGCTATGTAAGCACACTTTATTTTCAAAAGGTGCCATGTAATATATGGGTCTCATTAGATTTTACTCTACCATAAGGTCAACCTATTTTACTAGTGTCATAATATCGAAAAAGCTTCACTTTTGGAATTACAGCACTTAATGGCAAGAATATTTTCAACTGAAAAATTTTGAGCAGTTTTTGAAAGACATTCAATTTTAAAGAATGTGATTTTTACGTATGTGGAATAAAAACTTGGTTATGCAAATAAGTATCAGAACTTTAAATTGTATTTTCATTGTGGTCTTTTCCTCATAGGCAAGTATGGCCCAGGATTTAGATAAGTCAAATGCAGTAGGGAAGAAGGTAACTTGGTATGATGAGCATTTTTTGATCACATTTTACAGATGCTTTCAAATTGTAAACCAGTTTATCTCCTTAGCTCACACATTCTTTATCATGTATGCTTTAGTCCCAGAAAAGCACGATGCTGTTGCTTCTGCTGCTCGAAGAGACCAGTCCTGTTTAAGAACTCAAAAGATCTGGCTAGTACATTGCATTAAATCAAGCATGCCTGCAAGGCTTCCTTGAGGTGCTTCTTGGACAGCCACATTTCCTTCTCCTGTGCACAAGTTCACTATACCAGAGCTACTTAGGTATTCAGGCATCGTCTGTGCTATTTTCAGCTGTATATTGCTTGAAAAACAAAACAAAATGAAAAGATGCATTGCTTGTAATGCATATATTCTGACTTCTGGGAATTAATGTTCTGCCAGTAAGTGGGTACAGTGTATCCTGTCTGTCAAATTTCAATTCCCTTTGTCCCCAGAGAACAATAAATCAGCCGCATGTTAGTCACTTGAGCCATCTAACTGAACTTGTGGCTCGTGTGCGAAGTCAATCTTTCAGAATCCAATCAGGCAGTAAATGTCTGCATATATCTGTGGCTTAAAATTTAATGACCATGATCATTTTTGATGAGTTTTGGGGGTTTGTTTGTCTGGTTTTCAGTAAGGCAAAAAGACATAGTAAGTATATGAAATTAAATAAAAATTACTCTGATCTTCTCTCCTTTCAGTCTGTAATGAAATGAAAGGTAGTGTCTTTCTTGGAATTTCATAAAATTTATCCATGCATGATTATTTTCTTGTTATCAAATGTAATTTTCACGAACAGTTACATAAAGAAATGTTTTCATTCACAAATCCCAACTCGAAAGCTCCCAATATGAAAAAAAACCCAAAACCCACAAGACATTTTTAAGCATTGAAGCTTCTACCCAGAAAGAAATCCTTATTATGTTCCAGGTGAAGTCATGCACACCATTTAAAGGTAAACATTGATTTACTATGTACCTACACATTGGTGGACTCAGTCACTGAGGAATTCATATACTTCAAGACCAGCTTTAGGAACTATTGTAAGAACTCATCTTTAGTATACAGATTGCTAAGATATTCAGAGAGATACTATAGGCTCAGATCTGACCCAGCCTGAATGCATGAACAAAAGAAGCAGCTTCATTGAAGCTAATGATTATACAGGCGGAAAACTGGTGCAGTTAAAATGAGAATTAAGAACTAGATTTCCCTTTTGCCCTGTTAAAGGTCTGTAGCTGTTTGTTTTCTCCTCTTTTTTATGGATCACTTTTCAACCATTGTGCCTGGGCTGTTTTAACAGCCATACCATTTTGTAATTGCTTCTGGATAATGTATCCTTTTTCAAGAGACCATTTGCTGCCTGGATCGATGTTACTTGTGTAACTTAATCTCTCACATGGATAGCAACAAGAAATTTTTCTCAGTTGAAGATAGCTGAATTCTGTAAAATATAGATGGATCCAATGGTCATTTTACCTGAACAAGAACTTTCTATAAGTGATACTGATAAAATGGAAAAATTCAGTGCTAAACAAAGTTTTATGTGCCTCCAGAATGTGTTATTTGATTTACTATTTCATAATAAGAATTATATAGTACTTTGTTGGGACTTCCCTTTGCTTTTGAACAATGCATGAGGTTATGTTATCGCAGTTACAACATTCAACTGCAAGCAGTTCCTGAATAATATTGTGCCATTCAAACATCTCATACAAACTTCTTGTTACTTTTTTAACACAGCAATTTACAACTCATTTGTGAGTAATTTTAATGTTTTCCCAGCATCCTGAATCCGAGTTCCCTCTTCTGACTCATAGCATCAATGACCTTTATAAAGAGAAATTGTTTGCATAGTCCATGCTTTTCATGACTTTTTTTTTTTTTTCTTTCTTTAGTGTTGGCATGCACAGGATCTGTTAAAAAACCAAATAACAGGAAAGAAAATTCTTCCTTTCTCTGCATAACAGCTGCAGGAGACAACAGAAAACAAACACCTGAGATATATCTAGCTCATTTTTTCAGGTGACCTCATTATGAAAAACAGGAAAGACCCAGACTTCTGTGTTTGCTTTATAAAATGTTGTTTGCCTTCACTGGCTCTATTGGGATTTAGGGACTAACTGTATGACAGGAAGCTCAGGGAAGCAGTCTACATTGTCTGATGCTATTGTTTTTCTTTTGAGTTCATGAAGTTCATTTCCACTATACTGTTTTTTTCTACCAGCATGTTTTTGAGTCAGTTTAACTGACTGGAACTGAATGTTTTAAAATGATCTGACAGCAGATTTTGTGGTGATTTTATCCTATCTTTTCTTTTAAAAAAAAAATCCAGAGCCGGTGACCTGAGGTAAAGCTTTGACTGAGGAGCACTTAAAGGGAATTTAAGGGTTTTAGCTCAGTTCTGCTGAATAATAGCCAGTTTCAGCAAACCACAGAGCACAGACAGTCTCTCTAGCAGCATGATCAAAGAAGAGTGAGTGCTTCACTAGCAAAGAGAACTTGAGCTGATCCTCTCATCTGAGCCAAAAGGAATCATTGACAGATTTCTATTTTTTTACAATAATTCTCTTTCTTTCTTCTTGGTTTTTTTCTTTTTTTTTTTTTTCTTTTTTTTCTTGTGGCTTCAGACTTAATTAGGTCTTCAACAATTGATTCTCCATAATTTGCAACCACATTTTCAGGGCAACAGACTTGATTCGACAAGCCTGTTTGACCCTTGGCATGAACCACCGTGCATTGAAGAGACTCAGAAATAAGGCTTAACCTAGAAATAACACCGGAAAAATAAATAAATCATGTCATGAGCCAGTCGGAAATTCACTTTCTGTGTTGGACAGGGACTGAGGAAAGCATGAAACATGAGGTAATCTTCAGATAAGCTCGAGAGAGGTGCCAAATGTATTATTTTGTCATAAAAGACACTTTGGGACTGTTTGCTTTAGGCTGTTTTGCCTGCACCCAGACCACTGAATACAGAAGTATTTTTATGTTCCGTCTGGCAGCATGCCTTAACACATTTCCATTCTGTATACAGTCAGGACACATGCAGTTACATACACAAAGAACCTAGATACACCATTAATGTAGGAATTATAGCGTGCTCCACCAACCACTCCTGAGAGCCAGCTACGTAGAGGGTGCAAAAAACAAGACATGCTCTAGAGAACACTGGCAGGTAACTGCAGATGTCACCTCTCAATTTTTACCTTACATACCCTAAATCATGCTCCACATTTAAACAAGGTAATCTTACTACACTAACATTGTTCTGATTTACCAACATTTTTTACATCTATGTCTTCTTCTGGGGGTAAAGAATTGAGGTGAATAAATCCATATACCACTATAACATGTAGTATTATTGAGGTTTTTCCTGTATATGTAGCAGTTAGAATCCTCAAAAGTATTATTCACTCAACTGTGAACAAAATGTTCAATTTTATAGAACAATTCTGTTTTCCAACATTGATTCATGAATTCTTTCTGATTAAAAAGTTAGATCATGCACGCTAGATCATATGTGTATACACATGTATGTATATCTGAGATAAGTAGTAATACTAATACACCTTTCAGATACTTTGAATTCTTTTATCAACTCAACAATATTAAATGCAAATGTTAAAGAGGAAATGCAGAACTTCCACACAGCCCTACTCCAAGCAGCTAAAATTGTAAACATCACTGGTAGCTAGATGTCATTGGGATCTCTATTTTATGTCCAATCTGAAACAGAGAACCAGAGCGCGCTCTAAAACTGGGTTATAGTGACTCTGAGGATAGGATTCAGCTCCAAACTAAGACAACATTGATTCAAATTAATGTCTGAAATATAGATTACAATTCAGCTGTCTTAATTGGGCATAGCTGATTCATAATGTTATCTGAGGTTCTGTAGGTGATCTGAGACCTGCAGCTTTCTGGATCAGCAGGTGGGGTGTTGGCAGGATACTGTGGCATATCCAAAACTGGCATTACATGCCTGTGTCTGGATAACTGAGTTGCCTCCAGAGTTTTTACCACATCGTTACTAATATAATGTATACAACCTAATCTGCCAGCTGTATTGTTGATATAAACTTGCAAAATCATACAGGGTAGTAACAATATGTGATATAATGTGATATGATACGATATGTGATACAATATATACAAATGTAGTGGAAACAAAATATTCAGCCTAAGAAGCCCCAAACTAACAATCTATACATTTTTTATTTTTTTTTTTAATATTTATTCAAATAATTTTGTTCTGAGGAAAATTTCCTGTCTTTTCTACATCCATTTTTCCATTTAGGAAAAAGACCTTAAAAGCTGTGATTACCTACAGTTCCAAGACATGAGTACAGGTCTCAATGATCAGACTTTTACCAGACTGGTAAGAGGCATGTCAGAAAACACATTAGTGTAAAGGTAATAAAAGGGACAACAGTCATATAAGCAGAGTAGCAGATAGCATGATAACATGAAAAGAAAAACAGGATCCACCACCTGAAAGCTGGGAAGAAGATGGGAAAAGGGAGAGTGAGAAAATACAGTCTAGAAGCTAAAGATTAGGTGGAAGAAATTAGCATACTGAAGAGAAAATGAAGAAGGTTAAATATATCACAGAAGGAAAGGGAACATAAAGGGATTGCTTTGGGAGTTTCATGGCTATAAGGAAATTTGCTATTACTCATTAACTTTCCTCAGGTTTAGTTTTAGTTAAGCTAAATCCTGCAGTTCTTTGTTCAGGCTTGTATGTCTTTTAACTTGCCTACTATGTATGTAGAGAAGAAAGGAAGATTGATTCTAGATACTCTGTATTAAGTAGATTTTCCTAAAAGCTAGATCTTGAAACTTAAAGTAAGATCAGAGATTTTGCCTTCAAAAGTTACCTTAATCCAATCATTCAATCATCCGCATTAAAGAGAAATACATAATGCTTCTTTTCTCACTTCCATCTAGTCTTGCTAATACACAACTGTGTTTAGTTTGCAGAAAACATCTGATGTGAGGCTAGGTTTCCTATAGACATAAATGCTCATGAGTAAAAAATGTACTGTATGAGTCATTTGTTTTGACAAGGCCCCTTGCAGCATCTAAGTAGTTTCCCTGCAAGTAAATGTTGTAATCAAATACAAATTTTTCAAGACTGCACTACAAGGACGTTTTTTCTAGCTGAACAGCAACGTCTGTGCTGAATGGGACAGCAGTCAGTTTTACAATGAATTGCATATTCTCCAACTTAAGCAATTATCTTCAACAGCACTAGTATCAGACATCAAGCAGCCTATATTCATTGTAAATATTATAAATGAACTAGACATCCTATTGAATAAATTGTTTTCAGCATGTGTCAAAGTGCAGCATGATTTCACTTCTAACTTTTTTAGCTTTCAGTTTTGATTTTCAAGATGTCCATAGTACAAAACAAAATGTCCTGTGGATGTTAGTGATTTACTTTCTCCACTGAGCAGTCACTTCTGCTGTTTGAGTTTGCCTTCTGTAAGTTATATTAGCAACCAAAAAGGAGTAGGAGATGTTAGACACACTCGTTGCCAAACATTTAACTTGCAATCTGGAGTCTCAACATGCTTTAACCCATCTGAAAATCCTGCACATATTGCAGGACTTCTATGGCTTCTGTTCTGTTTTATTCCTACTGCTTTAGACCAAATATTATTCAAAGGAAGAGAAAGTCTCTGTTTGTAATCTTCATTACTCTCAAATCAGAGTTGGAAGAGAGAAACTGGGAAAATTCAAAAAAAGACATGAATATCCAATTAATCATTATATGAACTTGATATTGATTTGGGAATTTTCTTTTCTTTCTGGAAAATTTAATTCTGCATAGTATTTCAAATTACTGGCAATTCCAAGAGATTTCTTTGAAGCATTTTAAAACCTAAAATCTGAACACGCATCAACAGGCTTTCTAAGGATATGCTTTAAAGGAAATCAAAACATGTAAACTTAATTAGAAAAAGAAGAAGGAAAAAAAAGGCCTAAAAACCTTCTTTAAAACCTGCATATTGCTTATCAGCTTATCAAACAGTCCCTCTGGTATTTTAAATTTAAGTCAGAGAGAGAAATACGTTTCCTTCCTCTTCTGTGTTATGTCTTAAACTTTAAATCAAAAGACAGCAGGAGTGCTGGCTGCATTAACATACTGTCCACCAGCACGACAAGCTTCCAGCAGTGTGAGCAGTTTCAATACCATTATTGATTACTTCCTTCTCTCCCACCACCATTTTATCAGCAAAGCAATGCACAACAAGCAGGCAGGACTAAACTGATGAAGAGACAAGTAGTGTGACAGATACAAATGGTGTTTTCTCTTGGCATTACCACTTGAAAAGAAAGAAGGAATTAATGTGTGTCTAGTAAAACTGAGACTACAGTATACCACATTATAAGAAGATTGTCCTCATGCAATCTTGTCATCTGGATTCTTATTTTGCTCTGGATGTAATCTTCTCTAATTAGGAATAACAAAATAAATGAAGCTTTTTTATTGCCTTCTGTTTATAAACAGAGAAAGTGTGTTCAAAATATTATTACTGATATTAGACCTTTCTACACAAGAAAATGACAGTACATACAAATAAAAAAATTTTCAAGGTTCATGCATACAAATTCATACAATTTTAAAGTTCTTGTAGATGAATTTAGCGCCTTAATCATGGTATTTGGAGATACCAGTTATTAGTAAGTTCCCAGAGACAAACGCAAAAATGTTACTTTTTAATGAAAACTGATGGATATTAAATATGTTTGGTAATAAAGTGTCCATCTGTATTTTCATAAAGGTCCATTGGGAAACATTCTGACATAATTTCTAGCCTCCTTAATCTATTTAAGTAGTCACTGAAAATCTGAAAATCATTACTTGCTGAAAGTGGCTGCTATCAGTTTCTAATAGATAGCTTTCAGAAATTCAAATGTGCAGTATTATTTAGTAGTGCTTAGTAACATTAAACAAACAGCTTGCCTTGGTTCTCAGGCAAGTACCAAGCCCTGTGTAGCTCTTGAGTCTGAACCTTGAAGACAACATCTTGAGGTCAATAATTTTGACTCTGATTTTAGAAATGTTACTGATTCCAGTGACCTGTCTCTTCAAGAACTGCCCATTTAAACTATTTTTAACAATCTAATTATCTTTGACAGAAGAAAGTGGAGAAAATGTTATTTCTTTTAATCATTTTCTTGAGCAGATTTCAATACTTTTCATCTTGCTTTACTATATGTGTCAGCTATAGGCATCTAAACTACTAATGCCATGTTAGGAAGGATCCACTCTTTGAAAGTCAGGCCTCTTTATAGTCTGTCAGTACAAACTTTCACAATCACTATGCAGTTTTGAACATTTTGGCCAGTTGTGCATATTCTTCCAGTGTGATTTGAAATTCACCTGCATTAAGTGTAAATTCAGGTCACACCAACAGGATAGCTGGAACAGGTAATGTCATGTCATTGTAAGGGTAGTATTCAGAAAAATGCAAACACAGAATTATAGAATCATAGAATAGTTAGGGTTGCAAAGGACCTTAAAATCATCTAGTTCCAACCCCCCCTGCCATGGGCAGGGACATCTTACCATAGACCATGTTGCCCAAGACTCTGTCCAACTTGGCTTTGAACACTGCCAGGGATGGAGCATTCACCACCACTTTGGGTAACCTGTTTCAAAGCATGCACTGAATCATCCTGGGGTAAACAGTAAAACAGCAAGTATATTTCCAATCTGCTCATTATGCTGATGCATAAAGGTCCTTTCCAACCTAGATCATTCTATGATTCTATTCTATCTTTTCTTATGTTGTTTTTTTTAAAAAGAGTAGTAGAAATATTTTATAACAATAGTTCTTTCTCTCTAGGATGACTAATCTTTAAAATATATTGGATTTATACATTCAAATTATATATGCTTAAGGTCAAAAGACATTTGATAGTAGGCTTGGAAGAAATAGATCAAAAGGCCTTTATCAGCTGCTTGCTATTCTTACAATGGTACTGATGGTAATTGAAAACATTTCTCTGGTTTAGGGTGCCAGCCCAGTACACTGCTAATAGTGAGCAGACTGTCTGCAGTTTTAGATTTTATAAAGTTTTCTTTCAAAAACCAGACCTTGTTCTCCCTATTTTTAACATTTTACAGGTTCTGCAGCTGTATCTGGACTTAGCTGTTCTGTGAATGATCTCTAACAAACACAACCGTTTGTCCACAGCAGTGACTTGAAAGCACGCAGTTCTGATTAATTATATTAGAATCATTCACTCATAGGATTATAGGCTTAATTAGAGAACAAATGCAAGGCAAAATGGACTACTGCTGGATGCCCCAGGAGATTGTTTTTCTGAATCTGTAACAGACTGATCTTGTGTATACAAATACGGCAAGACAATGAGAATAAAAACCAAAGGGAGATTGCCATCCAGTTGTGAAACCATCCAGGAAGTAGGGAACTTGTGTTCAAAGTTCATGAATATGTAACAGCTGCTGTCTATCAAAGGAGTAGCTCTGTTTACAGTTACAAGAAATGTCTTTAACAAAAGCTGGCATTTGGCTAAATTTGCTAGATTTGTCTTTTGTTACAATCCAGATGTTTGTGCAGGATTGCAAATGTGTTTCTTGAGGTCTGTTCAGTTTTTGGGACATTCTTGGCCTAATTTTGCCTACTCAAGAGGGGATCTTAATGGTTTCAGATGGAAACCATGAGAAATTTCAATGTGTTTCATAAGATCTGGGCAACAGCAGTCGAAATAAGAACTTTGGGCTGTTAGGTTTTGTGTTTCCAAGGGTCATTTGAACCAGATCTAACTTTAGTTTCCGGTAGTCGCTGTACGAAGCACCAAAGAACTAGTCTAGACAAGTCTACTCCAAAAGACACAGTCAGATCCAAGTGCTCTGTAGAAGGCTGGCTCAAGCCCAGCGATGTGATGCTGTGGCTATATTACTTCAGGATTTCAGATACCTGACACCTGTCCAGCTTGAAATACAGGAGGGTAAGGTCTGCTAACAGCTGTCCACAACATGATGTTGATTTCTGTTGATCATCTTGATTAAGAAGATCCAAAATATTTGTTATGTAGCAGTGGATAATGCAGTTTTACCTGAATCACTGAACAATAAACTACTGTTGTTTCCTTTGCAACTGCCTGACTTCTTAGCTAAAACCTATTCCAGCAGTCTGTTTCATCAGTATAATCTTAGTTTAACTTTAGATTCTGCAGGGTGATTCAGAGCATGTGTTGGTATGGCTTGCTAAAAAGGAGCCTTAATCACAGATGGGAGCTGTCAGTGCTGCTGTAATACAAGCATGTATTATGTGTACACCTAACTGATTATAATAGTTCTTCTTTGGCCCCATAGAAAGAAAAGAAGATAAATGACAGTTGGATTTTGGCTGTTATGAAATCTGGACCCCAAAATAGCAGCATACATAAATTAAATGTTAGCAAACTGCTTTAATTATGCTTTTTATTGTTCATACATGATGTCCAAGAGATAATGAACTAGTCTGAAATGTACTTGGAAGGGGACTTGGGAAGCAGCATGGTAGCCAAGAGGTGATCGACTCCCCAGAGAGAGATCGGAGTGGGAGATGAGGAAAGAGAACAGTGAAAAACCTCCTTAGGGAAAAGTCAAATAACCAAGATCCAGACACTTACCTGCCACTAAGATTCCTCCTGACTCCATGAACACAAAATGTTAGGATGCAGCTGGGCAGTGAAAGCCCCTTCCCTAACTCTGCAGGCTTGACAACAGGGCAGCCATGTCCCTTGGAGTTAAAGGTTGATGCCCAAAGGGACTCAGCGTTTCTATAAGGTTTTTTGGTTGGGACTTCAAAACAACGGCAGGGGATGAGTGGGATGAGGTGGATAAGGACTTCTGTGTAGTGAACAGAAACTGAGGAGGGAGTTTTAGATAAAACAGATTTGTGGAGGAATTCTGTTCACCATTTTCTCACTAAATCTTTTTATATTAGGTCTTATTGGGGAGCAGAAGAGAACTGTTTTAAACATCGTACACTACAGTTTTCAGTGCAAGAAACCGCAAATTGCTATATCAAATCAGCTCTAACCAAATTTAACAAAAAGGCCAGCTAATGATCTTTCAGGCAGATAACGCCTTAGAAAGTCAGCAGATGTCTCTGAAGCATGATAAAAATTTAACAGTGATTCACTTCATAACAGCCTGACCTAAATCAGCATCCTGCCCTGATATGAAAATACAGATTTTAATTAAGGCATTCTGCGTGTATAACTAACTGTCTTCTCCTTAGTAACAGTGTAACACAGTAGCCTAGTGACTAAACAATCCTCTCTCAAGATTTTTATTTTATATCCTCCTCCATCACCACCTCCTCCCTCTTACTTGTGAAGAAAGCTTTGGCAATTTACATATTGAAAGCAAAAGTTTTTAGTTGTAGTGCAAATTATTTTTGTGCAATATTAAAATCTACCTTCATCATAATATTTGCATACACATCTTTCCCATGTGTACTACACTGAAAATTCTAGTTTACTTGTTAATTCTTTTCTGAAATAAGGGCTGCAATTTATTTTCTCACAATTTGTGCAAATTCTACAAAAACTGGCATTTTCAGTTCTGTATATCTAATCTGGGACAAGCCACAGTACATAATGATATTTTATGTTCTCAGTTCTCTTGATTTTTTACTGAGTCAGAAAGATTTTTAGCTACATGGAAAACCAACCTAGTTAAAGTTAGATCCTTGGTTCTGTTCCCTGTATTTAAAAGTGTTTGGTGTCCTCCCTAGTAAATGATTCCACTTATTTGTAGGCTTAAGAGTCCACCAAGATGTGAAATGTGTTAGTCAGCTTAGTTTCTGTCTCCTGTCCTTTTTTTTCTATATTATTCAGCTCTGCAGCAGCTGGACATTGAACTAAGGTTTGTCCAAATGTCTGGGCTACTTTCCAAGTAGGTTCTTTAAACAGAAGTTCCCACTGTATTTTGTCAAGGGCTGGTTTTCTTGTGCCTAGAACCTGCCATATACTCACAGAAAAATGCACCTTGTTTCTGGGGGAACTGCCTTTTACACTAAGATTCAGCTACAACTATGAGATAAAAGTTTGAAGTTCAGACCACTTTTTAGTTACTCTATTTATTAGCCAAATAAAATAAGTAAATTCCCTATATTATACATTTTACCAAATTTCTTGATGATCATATGTTTTTTAGTACAGGAGAAAAGAATCTCTTTTCATGAGAACAGTTTCAGCATCACTTCCTAGTCCTCAGATCATAGGCTGCGTATGTACTAAATCAAGATACTCTATTCTTCTTTCTGATGAACATGCTAAGATGTTAGGAAATTAAGATTAAAATGGAAATTTTGAGATTTAGTGAACGTATGTGCAGCTGAAGAGCCACAAAACTTGTTACAGCTCAACACAAATTATATTGCCTGCCACATACGTTGTAGCTGATATGTGAAATTACTTGAATTCCAGTGATGGAGAAGACATTTTCTTTGGCTTGACCAGACATAAAAGATACAGAAATCTTATCTGAAGAGCAAAGTTTGATTTCCTTCCAAAGAATAGAAATTTGAAATCCTAGTGCTAGGCATCCCATGTTTAGGGCACATTGCCAGAGAGTAAATCTATATGTCTGGGTACAGAATGTATGTGTCCACTGTGACTGATCTCTAAGCCAGAATACCACAGCAACACAGCGTTAAGCCTAAGCTAATAAGCCTCACTAAGAGGAAAGATATCTTAGTTTTCACTGAACGCTATGCTAATGCCATTACGCAGTTCTAGACCAGAGCACAAAAACTGCATGAGTGCAGCTGTCTGCACCCAGCCATGAAGCTGTGCTCTAAAAAAATCATAAATATTTCAAATATTCATTAAAAATGCCTTGTCTGTTTTTTTTTTTTTTTTTTTTTTTCTCCCAGGTGCCTGGAAATATAGTTACTTCTTCTATGAAACTGTTATAATTCAGTTCTCAGATACATAAAAATTTTCAAGGCATCATTAAATCAAAGGGAAACACAGACATCACAGGCTTTGAAAGCAACTTGAGCAGGTTTTTTTCATGGTAGTAGAGAATTTAAGTCTCAAATTTACTAAAGAGAAATATAATGGTGCAGAATTTCCAATTTCCACATTACTTGTTTATATGTAAGATATCTTTAAAGTGGGAAAAAAATCACATGTCACTAATTTCAAAAGGAGCACATTCTTGTTCCAGTCGCTGCCAACAGCACCACTAGGAGGAAACTCAGCTAGGAAGTGTTATCTCAGCCAATGCATGTTTTGGCTAGACAGAAAACAATCCCTATTTGCTGTTGCTTTTAAATTCTATGATCTGTTTTCTTGCCAAAACTCACTCTGGTATTTTCTAGTTCGCGTGGCATTTAATTCTTTGCATGCCATTTATTCTTATCCACAACAGCAACAAAAAAAAGTGACATCCATATAGGAGTCCCTGAATAAATGGATCTGTTTGTTTGATGAAATTTTAGTTATATAGATTGCAGAGGAATACCTAGTGGCCAGTGCTAAGATTCTGATAGATTGAATCAATAGTTAGAATGAAGGGTGTGGTGTAAGAGCCATAATTTAATAGAAAAGGTATTTTGACAGCCTGTTAAAATCACTTTCACAGCAGTCAACTTTTCTTTATTGTAATTCACTGACTGCGTTCTATTTTACTGCTTATACCAACACTGGAGTATTACTGGAATTACTCCATATTTAGCACTGCTCCAAAGAACTGGCATTTCTCAGAATCAAATCTGTGTTCCATTAAAAAAAAAAATTAAAAAATCATATCACTCATTTCAATGTTATTACTTATAACATGCAGCAAGAACATTTTCTTTTTCTTGAGTTTTCTGTGCACTATGCAGAGAGTTGCTCTCTCTATCACATTTGTTTTTGAACGAGTCATTGCTTTACAAGCACAAACAGGACCCATTATGTTTGCTCGTGCAGTACACAGACTATTCAGGGGCACAGATTTTCATTCCTATAAAAGCAATCAAACATTGAGTACTGATTTAGTAAAGAAATGAAATGAAAACACTGATATTCTCAGTGTTTCATCAATACTTATCTAAGAAGAGTGACAGCAAGGATCTTCATCCTCATTATGCCACTTTTTGTCTTTACACATTTAATGTTCCAAATTTAGAACTTATTACTCACTAACGAGCATTGGTGCACTGTGATGCTTGAAATCCAGAATTTGTTGAATTTACCAAGAATGGCCTGGATTTTCTGCATCTGTTACATGTCTCTGTGCCAACAGAATTAATTTTTATAGTATAAGAAGCTCTACTTTTAGACAATGAATGTGGCATCCAGCCATGAAATAGTTATGATTTTGTGTCTTTTATCTCTTCTTTATACCAAATGTGTTTCCCTCTTTCAATAAGGGATTGCCTCATATTTCATAGTTTATAAACTGCCAGAATTCTAGTCAGTGTTGTTTCTTTTGCCTCTTTTCTAGCAATTGTGACTGTTGAGATCCTTATCTCAACATTATTTTCTCCCTTTATTTTTCACATTAAAACTTACATCCCTCCATGGAATCATCTACGGGTATTTTCTCAGAGTAGAACATATATGGTAGGAGTATTCTTCTGGTATAAAAAAAAATCAGTTGAGATTAGTTTTGTTGCAATGAGGTAAGACACTGGGCAGTGATTGGTCTTCAAGTTGTCCAAAAACAAGGTTCTGGCCAAAACAAGAGCTCTGACCTATGAGTACTTGCCGTCAGATGCACGCACACACATTTCAAAGTATAGTCACTGATAAACCAATCCTCACTGTCAGTCACTTTCAGTCAAGGGTGATTGGGTATGACTGTGGTTTAACTATATGTCTTTGTAGATATGGCCATAGAATTTAGAACTGAATAACTTTTTCCTAGATTTAAAGACTTCACATTCAAGTTATAGGCTCAGTTTTTGATACATTTTGAGACTTTCATGAAATGTAAATCCAAAAAGCCATTTCAGATCATTTATTATAAAATATGTAATACAGGTCACTGAGTTTCACCCAGATGGCCTATATCAAGTGTAAAGACCTTCAAGCCTTGAAAAATAAAGTTTTGTCTAAAAAAAAAAAATGCAGAAGAGGCTGAGATTACACCACTCATTAGGCTCTGCTGTTGACAGGGAAATGAATAGGCCAAATATAAAACAAACTTCATAATTTATATATTTCTGTCTTTACATAATGTTTAACAATCTTACGTCCTAGATGAAAAAGGTTATCACAGCAGGCAGATGTCTGCATCTGGAGTTACAAAGGCAACAATGGTGTGCTCTGTAAAAACTGTTGATACTATTAACTTTCTAGTTTCCACCTTGTTGGTAGAATGGATACCTAATAGAGGGAGGCTTTTTGACTACCTTCTTCCCCAGAGGAAAAAAAACTGGGAGAACCTTAATACACAGGAAAACTGCATTCTAGAAATGTTTTTGTCAATTAGTGCTCTATGCCAGATTTCTCAAATATTAACTGTCAAAAATATGTAAGAGATTGAAAAATTCTTGGTATTGAATAGATTCAGTCAGGATAAAAACTTTCATGAAACATAGTTCTAGAAAATAAATCAAAATTATTTGGGAGAGAGAATGAGATACCAATCATGAAATAAGAAATAAAAAATATAAAAGGAGCTGATTCTCAAGATTGTTTAAGAGTTTTCTGATCTTACTTGGAGAAGACATAAGGTTTCAGGTGTTTCAGGCTATGGCAGAAACTATCTGCAGAGATCGATGGTATAAAATGAATTGGAAACTTTCCTAGACAAAAATAAAAAATTTTGTCAGAAGTTATTTTCCTTTTAAAGTACTATATAGCAAAGCCATCATCAGACCATCAAATAAGAGTAAGGGATTAAAATCTTTAGGAAATTAAAAATCCTTTTGCAAAAAGTAGTTAGAATCTTGTGTGGAAAACAAACCAAAATCTCACTCTTGGTCTCATGTAGTGATGAAGAATCAGTAACATGACAAGGAATGGCATAATTAATCTCAGAAAGAAGAAGGTCTGTATGAGAAGAAAGATATAGTGAAAAATGACTGGTTCATGGGTTCACAGCAGAACTTGATGCAAATTAATCAAATAATACCTAAAAGATTAAAAAAAGAATGGGAGAAGAGCTTCCTGGGGAGTAACATAAAATCCAGGGTTGAATAAGAAGACCTCAAAATGTCATATTATTTATTTCACTGACCAAGATAAAATCAATTATATCCCTTCTGCTCCCAACAAAGTGTTTTCTAGCATACCAGATACTCCGGATTCTTTCCAGGCAATCTATCCATAAAGCAAATGAAGTTCATAGACATATTCTGCAGACAAAAAGACCATAAAACATACTAGAAGAACAACGAAGGGAGTCAATATGGTGTAACATATAAAATAAAGAGCCTTATATGATGTTGCTGATTAATTTGCTCTGCTCTGAGACTGTGTTATGCTCAAGGGATGGCAAAAAGAGTTTCCTGGAAAGTGAGATGTTTTTCTGGACACAGAAAATGAAAAGGCATTCCAAATGTAAGAGTTTGGTTTTTCCATATTTTGGAGAAATAAGAAAAAAAAATCAATAATAAAAAGAATAGTCTGAAGTTCTAGAAAGACTACAAAAGACACAAGGTAGGTTCTAAGGGTAAGCAACCTAGGAGCAAGAGTGAAGATTAAAAAGGTTTCTGGATACTCATTTAATCTTTTGGTGTAAAAGGTGGGGAATCATAGTTGGAAGGATTGGAAGGGACCCCAAAAGATCATCTGGTCCAACCTTTCATGGGAAAGGGAGCCTAGATGACATTATTTAACACCCTGTCTGATCACATCTTGAAAACCTGAAAACAGACATCTAAGGTGGCAGCAGACTGCCCGAGATGTTCCCAACCAACATCAAGTCTTTTGTAGCAGTTTCCCAGGGTTCCTTATACAGTATCATCAGGAAGTGAAGGTGTGTCATGAGGTAAACTTGTGTTTGGACTCACTTGGATACTTGAGAGGCGAAGAAAAGTTATCTAAATCAGTGACAAATCTTTCAGAACAAGAGGATCAGAATTAGTTGACTGTGGCTGGAAGACAGGTGTCTGCCAAGCTGCTCTATCACTGCCCTTCTCAGTAGGATGGGGAAGGGACAAAATGAGATGTAAAAAACTTGTGGGTTGAGATAGAGGCAGTTAATAAAGCAAAAGCAAGTGTGAGTGTAGAAGCAGAGGAAAACAAAAGATATATTCTCTACTTCCCATCAGCAGGCAATGTCCTGCCATTTCCCAGGAATCAGGGCTTCAGTAAACACACTGGTTCCCCTGTAAGACAGTCATAATAGTGAATGTTCTTCACCCCCCACTCCCCTCCACCCTCTTCCCATTGCTCCTTTCTCTTAGCTTTTATTTCTGAGCAGATGGCATATGGTATGGAATATCCCTTTGGTCAGTTTGGGTCAGTTGTCCCCTTCCAAGATCTTGCCCACACCCAGCCTACAAGTGAGGGGTAAGGTTAGAGAGACAGCTTTGATTCTGTGAAACACTGCTTAGCAGTAGCCAAAACACTAGTGTGTTATCAACACCTTTCTAGCTACCAATACAAAGCACAGAACTATAAGGGCTGCTATGAGGAAAATCAGCTTCATCTCAGCCAGACCCAGTGCACACATGAAATGCCCTGAAATGCTTTTCCCACATCTGCCGTGTTCTGTGATGCTTTATTTGATTCTAAGTTTGATATGTTTTCCATAATTCCATCACCTTAATACACTAGATTTCTTCAGCTTCCGGGAGAATGTTGACTTGCTCTGATTGGTTAGTAATGTGCATGTGTGATTAAAATACCTGTAATAAAAAACTGTAGATAATATAAATAAACATAGGACAGTTATAACTTATGCTCCTTAGAGGACTGCAGAAATATGAAATAACTTCAGAGAAATTAAAGAGAAAATGTGAAGACCATGCAGGTGGAAAACATTTATGAGTACCTTGCAAAGATGAGGACAAGCATTATTGCAAAAAAAAACCAAACCCATCAACAATAAACCCCCACAAAAATCAAAAAGCCTGAGGTGAAATAGTATAAAGTCCTTCCAGTGCTGGAATTAAAACATTAAGAAATAAGAAGAATTAGAGAAAAAGGTTTGAGGTCCAAAGTTGTGTGTTTCAGAAATCTTGTAATGTGAAACTATTGTTAAAGTACCCTTTTCATGTTTTGCTTATGTAATGCATCTGGAAGGCTCCTGGCTGGAAAGGTTAAGGAAAAATAATTGGTAATATAACAACCTTGTTAATTAGGTATAGGAAAGAACAACAGATTATTAATTCTGAATGGATATCAGATGTTTACGGCCATTTAATAAAAGGCTATTTACCTCGAAAGCTCAAAAGCAGGAAATATTATTTTTTTGTAGAACACTGCCTTAACCTCATTAGAAACATGATTTTCAAATGTGGATAGCATCATCAGAGGAAGGGAAATTGAAATACTTTTTGTGTTCAGACTAAAATCTGAACATAGCACAACAGCAGATTAGAAGAGATCGATAGACTTTTTTTAAGGTATTTTAATTTCCACAGTATTCCTTTTTAAAATTAATCATGCAAAAGGGAACTGTCCTTTTTAATGAAAACATAGCTGTAATACAAAGGACAGAAGCTATAGGGGAACAGCTTATACTCTAGCCTTATTTCAGAAACAAATGCTGTCATTAGTGCTGATGTATGGAATAGGCTAGACTATACTAGGACAGGTCTTCATAATAATATCCATGACCTAGTTTATGAAAGTAAGCACTCTACTCACTTTTTTAGCAGAGAAGAAAACCTTTGAATGGATAAAAAAAAAAGTGAATACATGTCTCCTGTATTGGAAAAGTAATATCTATGAAGGTAAGCTGATCACTTACTTTTGCACTTATAGAAGGACCTTGGAGCATGTGAGTAAATACCGTCAGTAAACATCACTCTTTAGCCTTATAAGCAAAATGGTGGGCATGGGTTTTAGATTAGAGTGTTGGATAGAAGTTCTGGCAAGGAAGAGGACACACAGCTCATTGTAATTGAATCACTTTCTTCCTTAAAAGTACTACTGTCATGAAAGCTCTCCCATGCTTCTCTTCCCCTCTTCCCTCACCCCCAGGTCAGTGTCTACCTTCTACACAGTCTTTAAATAGTTGGAAAAATGTTCTTATGCATGTTATGCAAAATGTGTATCAGCATATGTGTGTATAACATACTTATCCATGGACCACCTGAAGAATGTTAGAAATCACATGAAATCCTGAACTGTGTGATAAATTAATCTCTAAATACATGACGACTAAGAAAAAAAAAAAGAAAAATTACTGTACTTTGCACACTGATCAGTGTGGGATCAGTGGGATCAGTGTGTAAATCTGAAATGCAGTTCATCATTAACTATCCTGTTTGAGAAACAAAAGCCTTCCTAGGACTTAGGAAAAACACAGTTCAATCTGGTAAGAGGAACTACTGCCTATTTAAGCTGACTCTTTGGAGGACATACGATGATCCCATAACATCAGAAAATCCTGACAACTTTCAAGAAGTAAAATTTATTTATTCCAATATCTTTAAATGGAAAACTTATCAGAAAGACAAAAATGTTATATAAATCTATTTGTAGATATTTACCTGAATTTATTTTGCATTTAGTATATATTTTCATATTTAAATATGCTGTTTTAGAAAAAGGGACAGGCAGGGAAACTGAACAAATTAAGTCTTAAGACATAGTAAGATTAAGTTAGAAACATAGAGAAAGAAATGGAAAAGGAATTATCTACCTTCCTTAGGGAAAATCTACCGATACCCACTTCTATTCATAGTGATGTCGTGCACACTCTTTTATTGATTAATTTGTATAGCAGAATGATAGACACTTCTCCCACATACACATTTTGTCAGTGACTGATTGTCTATGAATATCAAATAATATACAGCAGGATGTGATTATGAGTTGCCAGGTTTGATTCGTGGAATCCATCACATTTGCATACTCTAAATAATACCTTGAGATGTAAAGAAAGGATGAAAAAAAAAATAAAAAAAAGGAAGTCTTGTTTAGGTATTCACAAGACCTATTTTAATAAGTGAAAGACAAATTTCTGCGTATCTGTTGGCTCTTCTATTCGTTTGTTATTCATGTCACATTTTATTTCCCTCAGTTCAAAAGTGTTAGGTATCTGTGCCTACCACATAACTTTACACAGTCCTACATAGAGGACAGTAATGGTAGCAGGACTCTGTCCTGTTGACCTCAAAATCTTAGAAAGACCATCAGTTTCGGTTCCAGCAAAGAACTGCATCTTTGTCAATAATTGCTCACAATGGTGGTAAGTGCAAATGGAGTGCAAGATGACAGCAAGAAGGGTAGCATGATAATATGAAGGATGTAGACAGACTGGATACAGATGTATGACCAGAATTTAATTACTGTGTTTTAAAGGGTTATCCTGGTACATGGATAAGATTCAGCCCTAATGGAAAAAAGACATACCTGGCTTACTGAATATCAGAAGACATTTCAGCCACAGTACTTGGCTCACTCTTTTCAGGAATGAAATATTTATCTTCTTTGTGGAGGACTGCTTTCTAGTTTTTGTTGTGCTTTCTCCTTTCTTCTTTTCAGTTAAATATCTGCTGTTAGTGGGTGGCTGTCAGTGCATGTGGGAGAGCACTTGGTTACATCAGGAATTCTTCTTGCTTCAAAAGTGAGAAGAGTGAAAGAAAAACTCCTACCAACACAATTTTTCAGCCTATTTAAACAGACCTAGCAATACCAAAGAGAAGATAACAACCTGGACACCTACAGACTGACCGCCTACTCATGCCTTTCACATCTACCCACATCCACATCTACATAGAGATGGGAGGAGTCATCCAACTCTGCTGCCACAACTCACCCATTTCCTGAAGTTCAAAAAGCCCATTTCTTTTCCATCCAAAGGCGTGTTGAAAGAGGAACCTTTTCACTAAAGGCTTTAGGAGTGGTGTCATTTAGGCTATATTGCGATAACCCACTAGTTTCAGGGTAATTTAGCAGAAGAAGATTATACTTTTCTCATAGCTGATCCATGTCCATTGAAGGCTGTATGAGCAAGAACCATCTTGACTGCAAAGCAATTATTGTGTTGAGAACTCTGGCAAAGCTGAAGATCTTTCGCAAGCCTCTGCAAATGCTTTTATTTAATGTCTGTGGCCTGAATCCTTGGTCAGTTTTAAAAGAAAGGGGTAAATTGTATCTTTCAGGAAAACATGGGAAAGTCCCATTCCATATTCTCATGAAATTTTCCTTAAAAAGAAATACTTGGAACCCTGAGGACAATTTGAACATGAACTGTTGGCATCATGTTTAGTGGTTTATTTTTTATTTTTGTAGATTTTTTATTACACAGTTGGTATATCTTCCACTTCTCTGTGTGCAAAACTTCCATTGTGTTTAATGATGCTGGAAGAGCCATATCAGGAAGAGAGTAAATCCTTTAATATCATTGTTACAAAGTCATGATGTCAAGAATAGTGGAAAAATGTCAGTAGAGGTCCTGCATTCAGCTGCCATTATAATATGTCATAATTATCATCTTCATCAAAATTATGGAACTTGTGAGATCCTATTAGAAACTGCTCTGGGAACAGAAGAAACTTTTTCCATTTTTTCTTTCTTATTCTAGGTACCACAAAGCAGTTAACAGCTAGCCGTTACAGCTATGGAATGTTGTCAGTTTTATTTTTTAATTTGCTCTGAAGCAGCAATGCAAGTTACAAGGACAGAGAGGGAATCTTGATGTGAGATGTTGTGTAAAGGATGAGTACCACAGGGAACAGAAATATGTGCCAAGCTACAAGTATGTGAATAGGCACATCATGCAACACTTTGACAACTGTGTATTACAGTGACAAACATCTAATTTTAATTCTACCAATGAACAACATCAGCTAGTACTGTTATCACACTAATTCTAATAATTTCACTTAGCTAAGCCCCGTCAAATGGTTTGTGACACTAAAAATTTACATGGTCTCTAGTGGACACTGGTCAAGTTCATTGAATAGAAATCTTTGGAGGATTCTTCGATGCATAGAAGCTCAGAGACTGTCCTAAGCCTGTAATAACAAGAGTTTCTGGGACAGTACTCTGAATAATAATAAATAGTTAATGAAACTTTGTGCCGTTCCCTTAAACATCTGCTTCTGCTAATTTTTGAAGACTCTTGGGCTAGGTGAACCTTTAGTTTTTCCTAATACAGCTATACTTTCTGTGTCTCATCTAATGTGAAATACTGTAATATTACCATAGCAATACTAATGTTAAGAAACTAGCTTCATACTATGAAGAGTCTGAATAACGATTTTCTCGTGCATTGATGTTACCATGCTGCCTAGGATCAAGCAAACACATAACACCTACTCTCTTTAATTTTCCGCAAAGAGAAATAAAGTCAACCCTCTTCCTAAAGAGTTTACATGGGGAAAAGAGACAGTTGCATCCCAAAAAATGGAGGCATATACAAAAGTAAAGGCAAGAGCAGAGAGCACAATATGCAGTGGTTTTAGTGCTACATCTTAATTACTTAAAAGACTTTTTTCCATAAAAGTAATAAGAAGTATTTTGGATCTCCATAATATATGAGTTGTCAGATGTTTATGGGGAGCACATCCCCATGTGAGACTGCACAGAAGGATGCATGAAGGTCTTTCAGCATTTGATAACTGAGATATAAAATCTGACATAATTGATTAGTCAAATGTGTCAACATCTCATTCATTATTAAGATCTAATATACAGAGATCTGATCAGTCACACATATCCTTGATAGTGAAAACAAGTATTTGTTCTTGTTATAAAAAATTATCCCAGTAGACAGGTACAATTAATGTGATATTGTATTGTATAATGGGATATATTTAATTTCAAACCCAGAGGCAAGTCAAACTCCGCTTAGCCCTAACCATACTAAATTGTATGTATGGTTTAAATCTTGGTCTTTTAAAATAACACTTATTATAAAATTCAATAGTGTATGAACTGAAATACATTTGTTTTGCAAACTGGCTATCAGCAGGATAAAAAATACAAACTAAATTTTTACTTCTTCAAAATTTTCCTTTTTCTACATGAGATCCATTGTTCAGTTTCGCTAGAAATTTAATCTATGAATATATTCGAGAAATTGTCTTTCTTGTCCTCTACCTTCATTAAATTAATGAGAAGTCCAATTTAAATGTTAGCAAAAAGCATGCAATAGCTCAAACACTCAGCTGTAGTCAACACAGTTACGACATCCATGAAAATTTAGATTATAATAGTTAACGTAATTCTCAATACACTTGAATTCAGCTTGTCTTTTTAAAGAATTATTTCGCAGCCTTTCTTACTTGCCAACTAATATTTTACTTGCTTATTATATTCTTCTACCTCTGCTGTGTTCCTACTCTCCACCTCCACAATTTCTTGATGTCATTTTTCTGCTCACGTTTTTACTTTAGTGTCAGACTTTCATTTTACCTCCCAATCTTTTTTCAACATAAGAGAATAAAAATGAAAAACAAAGTTCCGGTTGCTATTTTCTGTGTTTTGTTTTTATTAGTTTTATAATAGGCTTTGTGACTTTCCTTTATTTATTTTGCTGCAAGATGTTTTGGTGGATTTCAAAACAAATGGCCATTTCACTCATTATTTTCATACACACTGGGTTTTACATAACAAGTTCTCAGGCCTGATCATTTTACCACTGTCAATGAATTGTTACATAAAGTTCTTCCAGAACTCGCTTGTGAAAGAACTATGGTCTCCCTGAACTACATTATTGCTAATCAGCAGTTTTGTTCTTGCAATACAAGAGATTCATCCATCTTATTGTCCATCAAATGTCAAAAGTAAGGAAGAGGGACTGTCTACCTCCCTACAGTGACTTAACTCAGTCTATGAACCCCATTTAAAAGCGTTTAATGGGACTCAATCTATTTTTAATAATCTAAAAGTTGAATATCTACACTAAATTTAGGCTCCTTCTACATACTAAGTGAAGGAAGATAACTTTTTCCAAAGGCAGATTTATCCTCACTTTCTCTGGAGGCGTCTGACTTTTTATGGAATATAAAAGGATTTTAGACAACCGATTTTGACTAGGTGCCTAGTTTTAGATGGCCACAAGTTAAATGAGAAAAAAATCCACCCATAGATTAGTTTATTAAAATATGATCTTTATTTACTTAAATTAAATTAAATTCAGGACATTTCATTTAGTTAGTTGTCCAGTAGGCTCTACTCATTTTGAATTTTTGAGGATATGTGATTACACAATTAGTCACTCAAAATATACTACTTTTTCTCTCTCACCTTCTAAAAGTAACAGAGCAGTAAAATTAATGAAGAGAATTTTGCAGGCATAAAATTCTATTAAGGATGATACATCAATATACCCTCTAAAAGAATGTTGGTGAGTTTTAAGGTAGTTCTTGCATTATGAATGGTTCCTTAAAAACACAGTTTCCTGTGTGGGATTCACAGAACCATAGATTAAATCCTATATATCTCAATTGTCTGTGTAATAGGCAAAATATAATACTAGGACTAGCAGTAGTTACACAATGGGGTATTAAATAAACACATGATATTGAAAGTTGAGCTTGTATTCACTTTGTGGAGGACAAAATTTTTATTCACACCAAAAGCTTACTTCAAAATTGTATTCCAGTGCTGATTCTAAACATTTACCAGGGCATATTCACCTCAGTCTATCCTGGTTTTAGCTGCAGTGACTTTGAACTATCTACATTAGAGTGTAATCTAGCCCATTACTTAAATAAATGTTTTATTCTGGATTGTATCATAGAATGATCCCAAGTACAAATGGAATTTTTAATCTGTTCTGGTTTTTCTTCTTTTCTTTTTTAATTCATTCATATTTTATAGGAGATTTATTGTATTAAGTCATGTAATGGTCATTAGTTCCAACATATAATACACAACTTTAATTTGGTTGTATGTATTCAACATATACCAATATATTTACTTACGTGTGTTTAGTATAACAGCTGCCACAAAAGTGCTTCATAAAGGGCTAGTAGACAATTCAACAATATAGCTTAAAATCAATCTCCAAAACAACGTAGATGGGAGTTTTGGCTGGGCACTTTGCTTCACCTGAGTATGTATTACGCAGCAGTAGATTTGCTGCTTGTTTCCCACCTGCTTTTTGCATATGCTACATAGAGATTAGCTGCATTTTGCAGGATCCAACTATGCTCATGAGATAAAGAGAGGAGCACAGATTTGAGAAGCCATCTGCCTGGATAAGGAACTGGGTGTCTTGGCATCTGTGTTGTGACATGAGCAGTTATTGGGTTGACTGGCCACTGGGAAGTGATTTAGAGGACAACCATAGTGCTTAATTGTTACGCTGATATCTAAGGATACAGGTCAAATGTTTCACTTCATCAATCAGAACTGTTCTTTGCTAAGACACAGCTTTCCTATATATTTTTCCTCTATCTAAGTTCCTTTGCTTGATCCTTTTCAATCAGCGGAGAGAGAGCTGACCTGGAATGGCACTTAGAAGTATCAGTAATAGGACTGAAAACATGATCAACACCTTATTATTTTGAATGCCATCATGCAGGACTATATATAACGTACAGTAACTTTTTAGTCTTGTTACCCATCACCTGTGGGCAGGGTGTCAGTCAGCTAAATTGGATTTTGCTAATTTGGTGGGAGACTTGAGCAAGTATGAACATAACTGACATGTGCAATTTCATATTAAAAATATATGTATATATTTTGTCTCATGCACTTATATTTCTAGGAAGGCATGAAAGTCGGAGATTCAGATAAAAAAATTTTGAACTGCTGAAAGGCTATTACAGGAGAAAAAGCAACAAGGTAGAAAATATCACATAAACCAGTTGTCTAAAATAGTGATGCCATCTCTGACACTGGTACAAGAAGGCAAAGGGTTTGTACACTACATGAAAAGAACATTGGAGACGTCGGAAAGCAGTAACTGTTCATTACTGTGAAAAAACACAAACAAAACAAAAAAAAACCCATCAGTGATATATATAAAAAACTAACATCGTACCTAAGCATTAACTCAGCATTGAATGGAGATTTAAAGTATCTTGTTAAGGAAAAATTGTCTCAGTATAACACATTTGTTTCATCAGAAGCTAAGCAGATGCATGGAAATAAAAGCCAACATGAATGCTAGATACACCCAGGTACCACCTGAACCTTCAAGGTGAGGTAGTAGAATCCACAGATTCCACACACCTGACATTCAGCTGGAATAACTGAGCTCACTTTGGCTTTTTATCTGTGACTCTACACTACGGTATAAAGGTATAGAGGGACATTCACAGGTTTTTGCAGCACAATGAAATTCACACTTTCAGCAGGTAATCATCATTCCCGATATATAATGCATTCCCAAATCTGCAATTTTCCCATAAAAAATACTATCCCCAAGTTTTAAAATGAGCTACAGAATGTGTGTACAGTACACACTAGATTTTGCATTAGAACACACCTAGGGGCACATTCTGCTTGTGATGATGCATGTAATTACTATACCATAATGATAATCTGAATGACATGCTTATTTTAAGCCAAGCACTTCTTCTGACATCAGTAGCATCTTAATCAGACCCTCAGAATAAAAAATGTGTCCTTAAAATGAAGAGCAGTGATTTAAAAATCAAGCTTTAGAAAATATTCTATTATACCCAAACACACAGCTCAGTATAATTTACTGAGCTGCTTCACATCATTATCATAATTCTAAAAATCTGTATGGTCCTCCCATGTTGTTAATGAAAATTATCAGTATCAAATATTGCACACATACAGGTATATGCCATGGAGTTTACATAAATAAGTTTACACTTGATTTGTACTACTAAAAATGTTTAGAGTTCAGTTAAAAAAAATCTAATGAACATACATATTATCTATATAAAGACAGAAAAATAAAAATAATGAAAATAAATCAATCATAGAAGAGGAAGAGTTTATTACCACTTCTAGGTTACAGCTAGGGTTTTTTTGCTCATACTTGGAAACTGCTAAAAAAGAATGTTTTTCTACTTATTTCACTTTTTTAAAATTTGGAAAAATAAAATCCTTCTCAATATTCCTAAATTGTATGCATATAACTAAGGCCCATGTTGGGGACAGACATTTAAATAGCAAGTTATAGTCTCATCTACTACCCAGTCTGAGTAAGAGAAACATGATTTAGGAAATAAATGTCATGAATGAATCAATATCAACAACACTGATTTCATAAAAGATTGCATTGGATTGACATTGACTGGCTGCCAAATGCCCACCAGGCCACTTTCACTCACATTCCTCTACTGGAAAGAGAAGTAAACATGATGGGAAAACTCACGGATCACGATATGGACAGGGAAATCACTCACCAATTACTGTCACAGGCAAAACAGATTTTACATGAAATTAATTTAATTAATTTAATATTTGCCAATTAGTAACAGAGTAGGATAGTGAGAAATCAAAACAAAACTAAAACCATCTTCTCCCTACCCTGGTTTCTTCTGAGGTTCAATCTCCCTCCTGAATTTTTTACCTCTTCCTCCTGAATGGTGTGAGGAGCAATGGGGGTTGCTGTCAGTTCATAACACTTCATCTCTGCCGCTTCTTCCACCTCACGCTCTTCTCCTGCTCCAGTATAGGGTCCCTCCCATAGGAGACAGTCCTTCATGCGCTTCTCCAACATCAGTCCTACGCAAGATCTGCTCCAGTGTGGGTCCTTTCCATGAGGTATAGTGCTTCAGGAATGGTCAGCAGGGGTCCCCTGTAAGCTGCAACTCCTGCCAGTAAACCTGCTTTAGCATGAGGTCTTCTCCACCTGGTGCAGCTCCTGTCAGGAGATTTCCACGGGCTGAAGGTGGAGATCTGCTCCACCACAGACCTCCATGTGCTGCAGGAGCACAGCCTGCCTGCCATGGGCTGCACCATGAGCTGGAGGGGAGTCTCTGCCCCTGCACCTGGAGCACCTCCTCCCTCCTTCTTCACTGATCTTGGTATCTGCAGAGCTTGTGCTCTCTCATTTTCTCACTTTTCTCTCACAATGGCTGCACATAATTTCTTACACTTTTTTAAGTTACCATAGAAATGTCACCAGTCACTTATGGGACCAGTTTTGGTCAACAATGGGTCTGTTTTGGAGCTGTCTGGAACTGGCTCTATGCTCCTGATTTCTTCTCACAAAAGCCAACCTCATAGCCTGCCACTACCTTCCAGGCTACAAAAAGCTTACCACTTAAGCCCAATACAGAGATATTCAACATCTACTTTAAGTTTTAAAGGACCCATAAAAGATGTTTAGATTATAAAGTGGGTTGCTAACATTGGCAATTCCCAGTAAAAGACCTTTTTCTGAGTTTAGAACTTAACCAAACATTTATGGTATGGACCAGAGTTTTGCCATCCAGGCAATGTGTCTTATGCTTAGTATTTCTTTCTAAATGTCAGCTGGAATGTTTCTAACAATTCCAAAAGCAAAGTAAAGGAAAAAAATTAATATATGACTAAAATTTTCTAGTTTCCCCCAAGAAAATCTAGCTCCTTCAGCATGTCAGTGGTTTGAAGCAAGTCTTGCTGTATTAAGAGGAATAGTGGATGGACACTGGGCAACTGAATTACCATGGGCTGGTTGAGCCTTAAACTGGAGCCAGAAACCAACATAATCATGGCTTGGTAGAAAATGGTCTTTGGAGGGTGGGTGAGAATAATATGGAGTGGCAGGAAAGCACTGGGTGAGATGAGGGAGTGGAAACACAGAACACAAAGTTTAAGGCAGAGGTGAATCTAGGACTGAGGAACAGCTGTAGGAAACAGAAGCAGGGTCCTGCTCTACTGTAGTGGTTTTGTTGTAAAATCATAGTAATGCTTTATAGCATAAATACTGTGACATCAGGATACACTGTATCTCCCTTCCATGAATCAAAGTGACTAAAAATAAAATCTTATGGTCTCTAGCCTAACATGGAGATTCCTCTCTTCACCTTTTTTAATGAAACCAGCAAAAAGATACTTTCTTCCTCTCAAAGTTTATCATTTTTCCTACTTGAATTTTTGCCTTATCAGCCCCTTAAGACCTCTCAGGTCTATAAAGAGATATATTCACATACATCATGATCTTTAACAAATGGTCCTGTATACCTGGTGATATTTTCTGATAAATGGTTTTCCTCTATAGCTCCCTCTAAATGTATCCTATGTATTCTAAAGATTGATTTTATTTTGTTTTATGATGCTCCTAACACTCTTTTTATCATAACTGCTACAGCTTCTTTCAAGAAAACACAGGTTAAGGAAGTGTCACCAGGCATGTTAATCACTTCAGTGTGTCTAGTGTTTAAAAGCAGAAGACAGTACTGTATTAATAATAAGTAATCTCTTTCCTTCTTTCTCACACGCGCAAACATACATACATAGTTATTTCTAATTATTGCTTCACAGCCATCTGCTATAAATCAGAAATGAAAATAAAATAATTACAGAAATGCAATATGCGGTTGCCCACGACATTTTATCTCCCTCTTCACACTTTGAAAACTAACATGCAACCAACCTGGAAAGCATTTCCATTGTGATTTTTAAGTGTGACAATACAAAAAGAGAGCTTCAGACTGAGTGCTGGGCCTTTGCTGGCAGCCCTGAACATATACACAGACTGACCAATAGGTGTGGAGAAATGCTGAACATACATAAAGAAATATTTTCCTCTGTTCTAAACGCTTAGAAAAAATATCAGAAAAATGTTCAGAAAAATACGTCTAATATCAGAGTCTGGGCCTTCCATACTGGTGGAGATTATGGGTCAAATTGTAACTGGACTGTTCAGAGGATTGTGAGATGGATGAAGAAGGCATAAGACTATGAAACCAGAAGTCTTCCACTTGTGGCTGAGCACACCAGAAAGAGTATTTCCTCCTGTGTCCTGTCCCTCCCACCACCACCTTCTCAAATTTGAAACACCTAAAAAGCTTCTACAAACTTTCATTAATGTATATTAAGCAGCTGTGCTACTGATGTCGTCAACCTCCATACAACATACTTTTGAAAGTGTCCTGGGTTCAGCTACAGCAGTCATTTTTTCTCCTTCTTAGTAGCTGGTGCAGTGAGGTGGTTTTGACTTTCAGCCTGGGAACAACGCTGATAACACTGATGGTTTTAGTTGTTGCTAAGTAATGTTTACTCTGACCAAGGACTTTCTCAGTCTCATGCTTTGCCAGAGAGGAGGGGAAGCCAGGAGGAAGCAGAGGCAGGACACCTGACTCAAACTGGCCAAAGGGGTATTCCATACCACAGCACGTCATGCCCAGTATAGAAACTGGGGGGAGTTACCCGGAAGGCCCAGATCGCTGCTCGGGTCGGGCTGGGTATCGGTCGGCGGGTGGTGAGCGGTTGTGTCCTTTTCCCTTGTTATTTTCCTTATCATTATTATTGGTAGCAGTAGTGGTTTGTATTATACCTTGGTTACTGAACTGCTTTTATCTCACTCCATGGGACTTACATTCCTTCGATTCTCCTCCCCATCCCTCCGGGAGCAGGGGGAGGAAAAAAGGGGGGGGAGTGAGCGAGCGGCTGCGTGGTTCTGAGTTGCCAGCTGGGCTTAAACAACGACAGAACGACATAGATTTACAACAGTCCCTGTAAAAATGCCTTCAAAACAGACCCTGACTTTAGTTCTCCCAGTTCTCTCAGTCCTTATGTGTTGAGAAATTCATCTTCCCTTTCTGAAGGAATGGGAGGCAGATAACATTTTGGTATGTAGGCAAAACTGACACATAGATATGCAAACAAAGCCAATTTACAGCAGTAAGTAAAAATCATACCATGTCTGATTCAAAGCAGCACAACTGATACCTATCTGGAGGAGGCTCCACTCTGAATCATCTTGCACGGTGCCTATTCACAGGCACTGTAGGAGCAAACCCACTTGACAGAAGGAGGATGCCATTTTTACCATGCCAAATTCTGCTCAAATATGATAAAAGCAGAGGGGAAGCCTGTATGAGATGGGAAAGATTCAGTCAAATGTGGCATTTATTCCTCACATGCTGAAAGCTGAGGCTGTGTCCTCCACAAGCTGTTGCCATTAAGTATCTATGCCTTTTTCATGACTGCTGTTGCTAGTGTCAGTTGCCTGCTCTATCACATGCTTTAAGTTGCACCAGACATACTTATGCATTGCTTTGTCCTTTTCTTCAAAAGCCTATCAAGTTAGGATGAGAAGGCCTCAGGTTGTGCTAGAAGTTGTTTAGTTTGGATATCAGGAAAGTTTCTTCACCATTGGTATAGGCTGCCCAGAGAAGCAGTTTAGTCACCACCCCTGAAGGCATTTAAAAGACTTGTAGATGTGGCACTTAGAGACATCATTTAGTGATCGACTTGACAGTGCTAGGTTAATAGTTGGGCTTGATGATCATAAAGGTCTTTTTCAACATAAATGACTCCATGATTCTAAGTTGTCAACCCATCTGCGTGTACTGCTCCACAGGCAAATGGCTTAGATGCTTAGTGTGGCTAGATGAGTACTTGTTTCCACATTTGAGTTAAGCAGGCGGAACAGCTGAGGCAGTGATCATGAAAACCATGCTGGGAAATAGAGCAGTGTAGAAGAGGGAAGAAAGCAATTTCATGCTGCTCTGCATGGCTGCAACAAATGTTTCAGAGGCAGGCATATTTCTCCTGGTACAGCTCCTATCCTATCCTGCCTGTTAGAGTGGAATCCAACTTGATCCCAGCCCTCATTACCACAGCTTCCTCTACCAGGACTATTTATTCCAGGAATGTTGTAAGCATATATCCCAGTAGTTTTGTTTCCCTTTGAACCATAAGTATTTTGATTTTTACTTTTTTCTTTATTGGTGTGTGTAAAAAGAAAAGCTTCAGTGTCACACTGGTATAAACAGTAGGAGATTATAGCTAAACTGTCCCTTACATATTGTGACTGGGTATAAATACAAAAGTAGGATGAAAATTATTGCCATAGGTACTGAAGACAGGATAAGAAGATGAAGCTTAA